>NW_008795523.1:2440178-2477383 GCF_000699145.1 Aptenodytes forsteri
TTAAACCACAACACTGAAACACTCTTTTTGCTCTCTGTACTATCCTGGGATCTACGTTTTTCTCCTGTTTTATTTTGAGCTGCATTTTTTTCCTCTCTGAAAGTTCCAGTGAACCTGTTTCAGAGCAGATTGCAAATGGCCTCCTCATGCAAAAGAAGGATCACACAGCTGGAAGAGCACAGTTGCCTAAGCACATGATACTGCTACATGCACAGAGTAGTAAAGAATGTGTTTTTTCTTTGGTGGTTACAGTGAACTTTAATCACTTAAATGAAGAGATCAGAGAGAAACGTGATCTTCCTTAGTACTTGTTCTGTAATCATTGATTCCAAAATCAAGTATCTCTCTAGAGGCTAGTAACTCTCTACATATTAATAGCATGTGATATAAATGGCTGAGTTAAACTAAATCATTACTTTGTCAACTATTTCTGACTGTAGAAGTTTGATTGCAAAGAAAATTTCCTCCTTTGTTACTTTAAGATGGAAAAACTGGCCAGCTGGGTGGACAGATGGAAACTTCTATGGATTTTTCTGTCTGTCCTTCTTCCTTTGCATTATTTCAATACTGGAAAGTATTACCCTCTGCCGATGGCAAAATATCCTTGTTTGCACAGAGGTATCGACCAAGTTTTTTTTGAGGGAGGTTGTTTGTCTATTATTAGTTAACTGTTCCCAGGTTCAAGTTTATGTAGTTGAAGTGGAAGTAGACGAAGTAGGAATACAATGGCATAGCCCCATTGCCAAGTTATTAAATGGAAAGATGTTGTTTGTACAGACACCTGTACACCAGATGCTTCTGAGGTCCTTCAGCATTTTAGGTGATAAGTTTGTAAAACCTGCAAAATGTAAAGTCTTACCGTGAAAAATGAGCTTGCTGCAAAGTAATACTGGTAGTATAGCATGGGTGTTCTTAGTGTGATGTTGTAGGCAACATTAGTATTGGAAATGTTGATGCTTTCTTCACAGGTAGAGTTCTTTTGTGAACTCTATAAACCAGAAATTCTAATACGGGAACAAGAAGTCTCTGTGGGAAGAGTGCATCTCACGAAGAAACAAACCCAGGCTCTCACTGTACAAAGGTAGAATATCTTGTAGTTTCCATGTGAATTGAAATTTTTTATGGTGGAATAGAATAGATTGGAAGTCACAGGATTAAAAAAATGCAGATTGGATATTCTCACTCTAATGGAAGGAATGTGATGAGTTCTTCTCTTGTGATCTGAGTTTTACCTTATGTATCTTTACGGCTGTCTGCATCGTACTTCTGGCAGCCAAAGCATGGAGATTTTCAGCTTCTTTTGAACTAGCGTTTCTTCAAAGCAGTGTGCATCCACAGCTGTCACAATAAGATTTTGATGAATCTATCTTTGTAAAGGGAGATTTTTGTAGTATGTGGCACTAACTCCACTGGCCAGGAAGTTCTTTGGAAACCCTGAATTTCTAGGTTGTATCTTGAGAAAAATAAGAATCTTACAAGGGTATCTTGGAACTAATTTTTTCCAAACCTATATTTTCAATAATTAAAAAAAAAATCCTAAATTCAGTCACTCATCAAAAAAAAAACCCCTAAAGGTAAAATTGAAATGAGGTCCTTGATAAATCTTGGGTTTGAGTTGCTTCCTTTGTTTTTTCAGAGCAAAACAAACCTTTGCTGCCACACGGCCATCTGCAGTATTGATTGAACAGCTTGCAGTTTGTGTTGTCAAAGGAGAGCCTGTGCTTTTGGTTGGTGAAACAGGAACTGGCAAAACCTCAACTGTTCAGTACCTTGCTCATATTACAGGTAAATAAAGTGTGAGGACCTTAACTTACACGAAGATGAGTTAAAAAACAACAAACAAAGAAAAAAAAACCCCAAAAGTTGATGGTGCTTTCTATTTCTGTTTCAAGGACACCATTTGAGGGTTGTCAACATGAACCAACAAAGTGACACAGCAGATCTACTAGGGGGGTGAGTCACTGACTGCTGTTTTGTCTGTTCTGCATAACAAATTGGCAGTATCAGAACAAGCTTCTAATGCAAGTATAGTTGTGTTGTCAAAGAATTGTTTCATAGTAGCATAAATGTCTTGAGAAACGTGTTTGCATGCAGAAACCTTGTCCTTGCTGAAGAACAGAGGCAGTTTCACTGAATTGTGTGCACATCTGTATGTGATGAAGTCATTTAAAAGCACAACCCAATGTCTCTTTAAAAATGGCTAAGCTGTTCAATATAAATACTATATAATATTCACTGGACATACTGGTTGGTAGTGGTAAAAATATTTTACTTATCAGGGTGGTCCTGTCTTTATAAAATTGCCTTGTAAGGTGCATTTAAATATGTGCAATTTTACTTCACTCATTAGTTGAGTAAAAAATTATGGAAACTAGGGTTCCTTCATGCACAATACCGTTGTTTCAGTAACTGGTTTTGTTAGTTTGTAGATGCTAGTTCCTGTTCCTGTGTCACAAATAAGTAACTACTCTTTTGCTTCTCTTCAGTTACAAGCCTGTGGATAACAAGCTGATCTGGCTACCTCTGCGAGAGTCTTTTGAAGAACTCTTCTCTCAGACGTTTTCTAGAAAGAAAAATCAGACATTCCTGGGACACATTCAGACCTGCTACAGGCAGAAACGTTGGCATGATCTGCTAAAACTAATGCAGCATATTCATAAATCTGCTATTAATAAGGAAGCAAAAGAAAATGCATCTGGTGAGAATTCAGACTGATCAAACACACATAATTAGCGGTGAACCATTGCAGAGAGTATATAAATAGTGATGAATTTCTTGTTTGTTGATTTTGGGGTTTGGTTTGTTGTTGTTTTTTTTTCCTTTCATCCCTCTTTATTACTTTCTTCTGGTTTTGAAAAATGCAATCTCTGTCTAAAACAAGACATTCAAAATACTGTTAGAATAGTGTTTTGTTTTTCCTTTCTAATCCATCACTGTTGTTAGCGATGTCTGACAGAGTGAAGGTTAACTTGTCTGACCTATGGCGCCCTTGACATCTGATCTCCACTCAGCACTTACTTGTTTTCTGTGTTGGTGAACAGTCCTAGTTTTTTGTGTGGCAGTCTTCCATATGAATGCATTCATACTTTCTTTCAGTCCTGGAACCTCATTAGGTCTCACAAATATATCCTATTTTAAAAACAAAGCAAAACAACAACAGCAAAAAAAAACCCAAACCCAAAGTAGTAGCTCTCTTAGGGTAGTAATGACTTTAAAAGCTTGCTAAGAGCTTGCTGATGACTTTGGTTTCACTGTCAGTGATGCTGACTTGCCTAGTTCTTTACTTTGTTTCATTGTGGTTTTGTCTCCAAATAACAGTTTTTCTTGTTTCATACTTCACAACCCATTTGGGACAGAGGCAATATCGATACTTTGCCTTGCATGGAGTGGTTTCTGGTTCTAGACCTGCTGAACAAGTGAAGTTGTAGCTTTCATTCAGTATGGGCCACGTAAACTTAATTATGAACCTTGTCTCCCCTTTTCTTTTAACTGGTTCTTCTGAATATGCATATATTAAAATAAAAGCCCACAAATGTAAAAAAAATAAGGTTTTAAAGACCCCTTGTTGCAAGTATTGACAATCCTAAAATAAAGACAAGCCGAAATCTGTAACTTGCAAAGCTAGCAACTTAAGTAACTATGATGCTATATATACCACAGTCTGTGACTTTAAACAAATAGCTGAAATAAGTGCAGTAGTAAATAATGTCATAACTGATAACCAACCGTATTTTTACTGATACTGAAGTCTTCATTGTTAATCTGTTCTGTCATAAGGTTTGTAAATTTGGTTTTATTTTTCTGAGATGCCTCTTTCTGTTTCTGTGCATTGGAGAGTAGTAACAGTCATATTGGAACCAAGTGAATTGCCAGTATAAGTATTTGTTCCTAAGCTAGGACATACTGGAATGAATAGCAAATCATCTGTACCCATATGTCAATAGCGTTCAGCTAAACTAAAAAAAAAAAAAAATTTTTTTTTTTTAAATTTATGAGATGTCATCTGTAGAACTTGAATGTTTTCATTGCTCAGCCAAGCTTACTCTTGTATCTGTGCTTGAAACAGCTTGATTAAAATACTGTTGTTAAACATTTTTTTGTGCTATTGTTCTGATGGTACAAGCTTAAATTTGTTTTGCTTACAGGCTCACCACTGAAGGAAAAGTGGGAGGCATTTGGTCTTAAACTGAATCATGCTCATCAACAGATGAAAATGACAGAAAACGCTCTTCTCTTTGCATTTGTTGAGGTATTTAGAGATTTACATTTTGATGCTAGGAAGAATAAGGAGGAGCATTTAAAAGACTTTGCAATCAGTATTATAAAATAACTTCCTGGCAAGAATCTTGCTGTGAAGTAAAACTTGTTCCATGATAACTCTATGGAAGGCAGCGTGCTACTTAAAGGAGGCGGTGGTTGGATGGGGGGTGGGGTGGTAATACATTAATTTAATAGGAATTAGGACTGGTATGATAAAAGAATATCAGCAGTATGTCATATCACCTTTTCAAGTGTATGAGATTAGAAAAAATATCTTGACCAGTCTCCAGTAGGACATGCTCCTGCCTGGGGATTCCTGTGAAGGATTTAATATTAAGAACCTGTGCTGTTTATCTAGAAGTGACTTTTTGAAATGTTTCAAACTCGTGGTATAATACTCTAATGACATTAAGTGTGATTAGGGGAAACTATGATGGTTTATGCATGTTTGTTCCTTGTCACCCTGTGAGTCTGAACATATGCTCTCAAATTTTATGTAAAGTGTGTAAAATATTGACCAGTCCTCTTTCTAAAAAATGACTATATAAATAGTTGGAGAACCTTTGACTTAAGTATAATTTTAATTAATAAGTTATAGTTCCCTGAGGAA
Source organism: Aptenodytes forsteri (assembly GCF_000699145.1). NCBI lineage: Eukaryota > Metazoa > Chordata > Aves > Sphenisciformes > Spheniscidae > Aptenodytes > Aptenodytes forsteri. The sequence continues at coordinate 2,445,049 of NW_008795523.1, forward strand.
CATAATATTGCTTGTGTCTTTGTTTGGATTTCTTTAGATTAACTGTCTTTATTCTCATAGTGGTGTCAGTGAAGTTTATGCACCACAGTGATGGATGTCACTGACAGGCAGCATTGCACAAATACAAGAGCTTAATTCTGTTATGTCTGAGCCAGTCTAGATGATGACTGTCTGACTTCTGTGACTTGTGAAATACTGCTCTCCCTCAATAACAGCAATTAAAACTGCTATTGCTGTAAAAGGTCTGGAATTGCCGTTTGTCTAATCAACCCATGGACTGCAAACCAAGTATTTCCAGTATACAGATGCTTTAGTTGATGTATCACTGCTGGTGATGCGATTAACAAATTGATCTTATTTTTAGGGTACTCTGGCACAAGCAGTCAAAAAAGGAGAGTGGATTTTATTGGATGAGATTAACTTGGCTGCAGCAGAGACTTTAGAGTGTCTGAGTGGTTTATTGGAAGGCTCATCTGGGTCGCTGGTGTTACTAGATAGAGGAGATACAGGTACTATTTCTGTGCTTGCTTTTCTTGCTATCCAGTCTGTTCAATTCCCTATCCTATATGGCTCAAAATAAGTTGAGAACATTTACCATTAAAATGAATGTGTGCAGAAGAAAATAACGTGTTCTTTCTAGACTTCATACTTTTATGCAAGAAGTGGGAGTTTTAATTCACTGTGGCTCAGGAGATTTCAGGATGCAGAAATTGTGGTAGCTTTTGTGTCTTTGGATTCTACAAGGAGCAGATCTCTCTAGTAGCCTTCGTAAGCATTGCTGTCTCTAAAGACTCTTCAGGGAGTGTCTTTATGTTTTTTTATAAAGTTGAGGTAGCTTGATGGCTAAGGGCATGGGACATGAGGTTTAGTTGCTACTGTAGTAATCGTCTTTCACTGATCTTTAGAATATTTGTTCTCCAGCTAGAAATACATGGACAAGGCCTTTGATTTTTCTGAGTCCTTCTTGTGGGTTGACCCCAGTCAGTAGCTAAGCACCCATACAGCTGCTCACTCACTCTTTCCACCCCACCACCCCGCAGCAGGATAGGGGAGAGAATAGGAAGAGCAAAAGCAAGAAAATTTATGTGAAACAAGTGATGCAAAAGCAGTCAGTAACCAGCTCCCACAAGCAGACCAAAGTCCAGCCAGTCTCTAAGCAATAGCCACCTTGGAAGACAAAAATCACCACCCGTTCTTCCTCTACTCCAGTTCTTATTGCTGAGCACTATATGGTAGGGAATATAGCTTTGGCCAGTTTGGGTCAGCTGTCCCAACAGTGCCCTCTCCCAACATTTTGCTCACTCCCAGCCTAGTCACTGGGGGAAGGAGGGCAGAATGGGGAAAAAGAGAAAGCCTTGATGTTGTGTCAGCACAATTCAACAATAGCCAAAACACTGATGGGCTCTCAACAGCATGGTAGGGGCTGCTGTGAAGAAAGTTAACTCCTTCCCAGCCAGACCCAGTACAGACCTAAAAGTAAAAAAATGCAATTGCTGGTTATTGTTTTCTGGAGCTCCAGGTCGAGACAAATGTTGCATGTGCTTCCTAGGCTGGGTTTTCTTCCTGGCCGAGGGAAGCACTGCCCATTGTTCTGAAAGAGACCCAAGGAGTTCCAAGTTTAGGGCTTATACATTTTTTTGAAATATTCAGTGTTGTTAAAACATCCTGCTACGCACAAATAAAAGTCAAAGTTTCACTTGCCTGTGGCGGTTGTAAAGATGCAGAGAAACTTATAAAATTACACGGGGTTATTCTCTGAAAATGTTTCACCCTGGCATTTTAAGAAAATGTAGTAGTGCAGTAATAGAAAACTGACTTAGAAGAAGTATACCTCATTTAAGATAAGTATCCTGGATTTAGCATTAACCTTATGTCTCTTATTTCTGTTTTCCTTTAGAGCCTCTTGTCCGTCACTCTGATTTTCGCTTGTTTGCATGCATGAATCCAGCTACAGATGTTGGAAAGAGAAATCTTCCTCCAGGAATAAGAAACAGGTAGGAAATAATGATTCTGTGTCAAAACACTTAGTCAATGTCTTTTTCAGAGTTTAACTAGCTTCACAAGTTGACCCAGTGAAGAATGCCTTATTTGAAGCCCAAGGATATAAGGCTGAACTCAAATTAACTTCCTGTGAGAGGTACTTTCAACATCACAGTGAAGGTTTTTAATGAAATAGCATCAGGAAAATACTCCTGTAAAGTAGCTGAGCATAAACAGATGGTCTAGCAGTCGTGTAGAGTGTTGTCACTGGGGGCAGGGGAATGATCATTCTTTACAATTTAGCTGTCAGTGCCTGGGAATGCTACTGCAGCAGTGTATGTTCCTGATGGGGATAATAAAGACAAGTGCTTTGTGTCTGTTTAGCAGCCTTTCTCTTGGTAACTCAGAAGTGTTGATGATCCTTGCAAAAAGCTGTATATCCAGCCTTGTTCACTCAGAAGGAAGGTGGTTTGCATGGTGGAGTAGATGTATGATAGTCAATATCTGATGTCAAACATTTAAGCTGCGGCCAGGAGATTGGAGTTGTGGCAAATCCATTCTTCAGTACTACTTGTTCCTGAATGCAAAGATCTTTTGCTTGTGTTTGATGCAGTTTCCCTCATGCGTGCCAAAAGTCACATGTGTAGTCCCTTACCAGAGTCATAAACACTGTGCAAGACTGTAGAGATGCACTTACTATATGTAACTAGTTATTTGCAGTTATTAGTGGCAAAGTAAGGTTTTATTGCTATTAGCTCCCTGGCTTAGTAGTGGAAGGAAAGAAAGTGAGTCTAATACAGAAGAAAGGAGACTTCAGCTTCAGCATAGCTTGTAAGTTTAAGTGAATTTATATTTGCATTTGCCAAAAATATCCACCCCTCTGAAGTTAATGGTATTGCTCAGTTGTTTTGGGTTTGCTGTGGTGTGTCCTGAGCTATTGTTTGCAGTTGTAATGCATGGTATAGAAGGGCTGCAGACTTGCATTGGGTGTTGAATGTGAATATGCTGGGCTAACTAACGGTTAGAAAATATGTTCATTAACTAGAGCTGCCAGTGTAGTGTACCAAATGTGAAATGCTGTTGACATATTTAGAGATACTCAGAACTTCACTGAGTACATGTTTTGCTGCTAATTTCCCTTTGCTTATTGTCAAGTTTTCTCATTTTATCGTTGCTGAGCTGGATATCTGTAAAAGTAGAAAACAACCTGGATATGCTAGTTCTGGCTATGCTAGTCAATACAAAATTAGAATAAATGATATCTCGTAAGTGTTCACTTTTTAAAATAGAGATCATTAGAGAGTTGACTTTGAAAAGTGCTCCTGCCGTGTCAGTGCTCCAGTGTTCAGGCCATAATGTTTGGATATCTATTGCAAATTGTTTAAAATTTTGATTTTCAAAAATACAGTCCCATAGTTCATTTTCAGTCTACTAAGTTAAAGTAATTCAGATAAATTACTTAGAAATAAGGTATTACTAATACTTCCTTTTTAATTACTCTGGTTCTTGAGTCTATCTTTAGGTAGTTTGACAAGTCAGTATTCTGCTGCTTACAAAATGTTAAATGTTATATACCACGAGAATCATATATAATGTGATTTTTTATTTTTTTTTTTTTTAATATTGTCAGATGTCTGAGTGTTATGGATTGATTTGATTCTTGTAGGTTTACCGAACTTTATGTAGAAGAATTGAGAAATGAAGGAGACTTGCAAATTCTTATCATGGATTATCTGAGAGGCTTGAATGTGAACAAAAATACAGTACAAGGAATTGTGAAGTAAGTTGGTTGTAATGCCTTGAAATCCTTGATGGAATAAGTCACAAAAAGGAAGCGTGTAACTGTAGTCTGCGGTTAGATTGTTTTGGGAAACACTATAATGCTCCCTATGCAGCAGTTTGCATAGCCTTAGGAAATGAAAGAGGGTAGACATCTGTTCTCTTCATTCTGAAAGTTTCTGTACTTGTGTGAAGGAGATTCACTTTTTCTTATTCAGAAATGCTTTCTTGGTGGCACCAGTTAAAAAGCATTGTTGCTGTAGTCCTCTTTTCCCATCTGAGAGACTAAAATGGTTTGTTTCTGTGGATCATACCAATGAAAGTCTTGTGTGTTTATCAAGTTACCTTTCTTTCCCCTAGTTTAAGGTGTATTATCTCACCTGAAGAACTGTTACATGTTTAGAATACTTTGAGTTTGTAGTCATTCTCTGTATATCAAGCTCACTCAAAAATATGGTTCTAAAATACTCTGATTTGCTTCACTGACTATACAGATGGCAGAATTTGGCATGGCTTTCCTAACCTGGAGCTTTTAGAAAAAGTGACAGTTGGAGATAAGCTTAAGTGTTCATACTTTGGATTTAATTCCTTAGAGCAATGCCCTGATCAGTAACAGCACTATGTAACTGGAAGTGGTTTCACTCTATTTTTGCAGCTTTTATTTATCTGTGAGAAAGGAAGCAGAAGCAAAGCTGGTGGATGGAACAGGCCACAGACCTCACTACAGTCTCCGTACACTTTGCAGGGCATTGAGATTTGCAGCGTCTAATCCATGTAGCAGCATACCACGCTCACTGTATGAGGTGATTACCTATGTTGGGGTTTGTTTCAGTGTGTATTCACTACAAATACTGTTTGGGTAAAGGAAAATCCTCTCTTCTAAGTGCAGTATTGGAACAGAAATGATTCTTTAATCTCTACATTTGTTTTCCTAATGATTTTTCATTTTATCACTGAAAATAACTCTTCTTCTTAGGGCTTCTGTTTGAGTTTCCTGACGCAGCTTGACAGAGTTTCTCACCCAGTAGTTCAAAAGCTAATTTGCCAGCATATAGTCTCTGGAAACATCAAAAGCCTTCTCAAGCAGGTAGGTAACTAAGCCTATATAGAGCTGTTTAGTATTCAGAGTAGAATTTATTTTGAGTTGCCGTCTCCTGCCTTTTTCCTCCACATTTCCTTCTCACAGTCCTGTTTTTCATCTTATAAAGATGAGAACGGAAAAAAAACCCCACCTTAATACTGTTTCTTCATAATTTTTTACTTCTGCTTGAAATGCCCATATGTTAGCTAGTTTATTTGTTAATTTGAAAAAATTTGGAAGTCTGAATAATTACAGCATTGTGGAGTGTGGGCAGCTTAATACAGTGACTCCAACTGTAAAGCTTTCACAGGCTTTTGAGGAGCTTTCATAGGCTTTTTATTTTTAGACTCCGAATGCAGAACATATGGATATGAAGCAAACATCTGTGCTTTGTCTCTAATGGGAAAGGAAGAATCTCACTAGTTGTGGGAGCCCAGCATGAGTTTGCATGAGGGACTGGGCTGGTGGGATGGGGAAGCCAGTTGCAAGAGAGATGTGTTTGTTTCAGAGTAAAACTCTTCATATTAGATAAAAAGATAAAAGCCAATTTCCTGCTTGGAAGCATACTTCAAAATTCAGTGCTAGGACTCTTGAGGCATTTTTATCTTCATGGCACTGGCAAAGATTCTGGCTTCATGACTTTGAAATAATCTGGTCAGGCTTTTCCTGTAATTTGCATTCTGTGACAAGGGGACAGTGCTTACTTGCAGGAGTGCTCAGGGATTAATTTAAAATGACTTCTTAAAGATTATGTTGCAGTGGCGTAACAGTAGTTGTCTTCGTTAGCAAATTGAAACTCATTTGTATAATCTGTTATTTCTGTCATGTCTCCTTAGCAAATACCAAAACCCCAAGGAGGGAGATTTATACTTATAGAAGGATACTGGATTTCAGCTGGGGATAAGGAACCTACTGTAGATGAGACTTATGTGCTAACCCCTTCAGTTAAGCTTAATCTGAAAGACATTGCCAGAGTTGTGTCTGCAGGGTATGTCTGTTTCAACTTTTCCATTAAAAAACTAAGTTAAAGATTTGGGTCTTAAGTGTTGGTGCCTGTCTAGCCTTTATTGTTTGGCATGAGTAATGTCCATTTTCCTTCTACTTTATAGTTAACTTTTCATTATACAGTGACTTGAATTTATACATGTATTTCTTGTTTCCTTAAACCATTTTACTGCCATACCTGGTTTTATGTAAATGATAGTCTAGGAAATTGCAGTTAGAATAACCTGCTTATTTCACACTGCCATGTAAAGCTTCATGGGTAGGAGTTAGCATTCAGGGGTAAAGTTACTTATGTTCCCCTATTAGTGTATGATCTTGGATACTCCGAGTGAGTTAAGTAGTGATATTTTGGTAATATAGTTTGGTAATGTAGATCTGTGAAAACTTCAAATAATGTTGATACCTTGTATATGAGAAAGATACGACTCATGCTTCTAAACCACTATTTTGGTTATCCCTTTTAGGACTCATCCAGTACTGATTCAAGGAGAGACCTCTGTTGGTAAAACCAGTTTAATTCGCTGGTTGGCTGCTGCTACTGGGAACCATTGTGTAAGGATTAACAATCATGAGCATACTGACATCCAGGAATATATTGGCTGGTATACATCGGATGCCTCTGGGAAGTTGGTATTTAAGGAAGGTGGGTGGGCATATTATACTTACTGCAAATTCCTGTCTCACTTCACTGCTTTTTTTTTTTTTTTTCTGCCTAACTTGTCTTTTATTACAATGGAGAGATGATCTGTCATAAAGTTAGTTTATTAATGATATCACTTAATATGATATGCATATTAATGATAATCACCTCTGTGAATTTCAGTGAATTCTTAAGAGTTCATGTTTGTCTCATCATACTTGTCATATTGGACATAAAGAAAAGAATTCAACAGCTTAAACAATACTGTTCCTTCCGTCTCTGGATTAGCATTTATACTGAGTGAAAACTGGTTGCGAAAAGTATCTGAATGCATGCTTCTGTTAAATTTAGTTTGTCAGATTTTTCACTAGAACTTTTTCTGTTCCCTCCAAGGCATCCTCATAGATGCAATGAGAAAGGGTTACTGGATTGTTCTAGATGAACTGAATTTGGCTCCCACTGATGTTCTGGAGGCTCTCAACCGTTTGTTGGATGATAACAGGGAGCTGTTCATTACTGAGACCCAGGAAGTTGTCAAAGCTCACCCTCGCTTCATGCTGTTTGCTACACAGAATCCTCCCGGACTCTATGGTGGCAGAAAGGTCTGTATAATCTCTTCCTTTGAGTAGCTACAACTCTACGGAATGAATCGCCCTTGTACATAGAAGTGTGATGTGAAAAGTTTCTGATGCATAGCACAGAATTAACATGAAACTCTCAAGAGGTAGAGAATTGAGGTGGCTGTGGGCTAACTTTCAGTACAGCTGGGTTCTGTTTAGGTTAATTGCTTGTTTTGCAAATTTCTAATTCATTTTGAGTAGTTGAGATTTAAGTGCTTTACTGAACTGGAGTTCATGTATGTTATATTTGACTCAGCATTTCTTGCTCAAGAGCACTGGAGAAGAGACTTGACTTAGGCTATTGATGTCCATTTTGTACTGGTTTTGGCTGGGGTAGAGTTAACTTTCTTCATAGTGACTGGTATGGTGCTATGTTTTGGATTTGTGACAAAAACAGTGTTGATAACACAGGGATGTCTTAGCTATTGCTGAGCAGTGCTTGCACAGAGTCAAGGCCTTTTCTGCTTCTCACAGTGCCCTGCCAGTGAGTAGGCTGGGGGTGCACAAGAAGCTGGGAGGTGACACAGCCGGGACAGCTGACCCCAACTGACAAAAGGGATATTCCATACCATATACCGTCATGCTCAGCAATAAAAACGGGGGGGACAAGGAGGAAGAGGGGGATGTTCCGTGTTTGTTTCCCCAAATAACTGTTGCGTATGATGAAGCCCTGATTTCCTGGAAATGGCTGAACACCTGCCCGCTGATGAGAAGTGGTGAATGAATTCTTATTTTGCTTTGCTTGTGCATGAACCTTTTGCTTTCCCTATGAAACTGTCTTTATCTCAACCCCTGAGTTTTCTCACTTTTACCCTTCTGATTCTTTCCCCCATCCCACTGTAGGGGGAGTGAGCAAGTGGCTGTTTGGTGCTTAGCTGCCAGCTGGGGTTAAAACACAACACGTTTTAAAGCTCTTGTCCTCATCTAGGCTGCCTCTTATGCTTTCTTTCAATGTTTATAAGTATGTGCTAATCCGTATGCTATGACATCCTTTGGATGTGTAGGGGAAGATATATAACATGAGGAATATCAAAGGAAAAAGTTCAAGCAATAGTATGTTCTCATATTTTAGGTTTTGTCCAGAGCCTTCAGAAATCGTTTTGTGGAACTGCATTTTGATGAACTGCCAAGTGCTGAATTGGAAACCATCCTGCACAAGCGATGCAGTTTGCCACCTTCTTATTGCAGCAAGCTTGTCAAAGTCATGTTAGACCTGCAAGTATGAGAGTCTTTCTTCTTGTTGTAGAAGGCATGCAAACATTTCAGCGCAAAGTAATAGAAATTCCTTTTGAGGGGGAGGTGTTGCTAACTGGCAAATATTTGAAAACCTAAACCATAATTGATGGAAGGGAACCCACCAAAGTACTTAGTTCAGTGGTTAAGATAGAGAATAGGGAAGGTGATGTCAGATTTGAGAGAAAGCTAGCAGCAAAAAAATTAATAACCAAAGGCCTTGGGATTTGGTGTGTAGAATAATCCCTTGCTCTGGATCCAAAGTACAGTATTGGATTTGTAGCTGTCTGTGGGTCATGCTAGGTTTGGTATTATTTTTAAGCAATAATTTTGGATGTGTTCGGACACTATTGTGTTTAACAGACATTTAACGCTTAGTATGTAGCTAAAACTATCTTGTATTTAAAAGCAATTGCAGCAGCACAAACCAGAGCATGCTTCAACGTACTAACATAGGTTTTGGTGTAGAACCTAATCTTTTGCTTGGATTTTGTTTTATTCCAGGTACCTATTTTCTTCGTAGTATTTTTATTTATTATCATCTATATTATTTTGTTCCTGGTACCTATCAAATACCTGCTTAAAGGTAATTTGAGTTTGGGAGTTGTGACTGTACTAGACTTTCTTTCCATATGGTTTGTTTGAAGAAGCGTCACATTAGAGAGCTCTGATTAGCTTTGCTTTAAGTATTTGGACAGGTTCATGAAAAAATGGCTCATGTTTTGTTCTTATGACAGTCTTACCGCAGAGGTTCAACAGTGTTTGCTGGGAAGCACGGGTTCATTACCCTGCGGGATCTGTTTCGTTGGGCTGAAAGGTACAGACTGGCAGAACAGCTGGAGAAGGAGTATGACTGGCTTCAGCACTTAGCAAATGATGGTGAGCCCTGCTACCTCAGGCTTTTAGAGTGTCTGTAGAATTACTTTCCAGCTCTAGTTCTTAAGTATAAATTTTTGTCACTGATTAACCAGGTAGTAATTGCTTTCTCTCTTCCTCTGTTTTATAGGTTTTATGCTTCTAGCAGGCAGAGTCAGGAAACAGGAGGAGGTGGATGTTATTCAGAGTGTCCTTGAAAAACACTTCAAGAAAAAAATATATCCTGAGTCTCTCTTCTCAGGGGAAAGTGTCAAAAAGCTACTGGGTGAGTTTCCTAGATGGACCACACTGGTAGTTCTCTAGATGTGACTGCAGCTGATGGATTGCTTTGTGTTGTGCAGCTAAATCCTCCACGCAGATGTCAGTGATGGACAGAGATTTTAACCATATTGTCTGGACTCAAGGGATGAGGAGACTTGCCATTTTGGTGGGACGAGCCTTGGAGTTTGGTGAACCAGTACTGCTGGTGGGAGACACTGGGTAATCTTGCTTTTTATGATGCAGTTCTTTGTAGTGCTGCAGCAGCCACTGAGTCAGACACAAAATGATCGTGTGAGCTTCAGTGCTTCTTTGATCTGGGACATTTAAGCCTCTGTCACGGCAGACTTGCAACTGTTGTTTTTCACAGTTCCCTTTTGAGGGGAAGCAATTGCATCTCTTTCAGCACAAGTCTTTAATGGGATTATCTGCATTATGTGTAACTACATAGAAATTATATAGAAAGTAGTGAAATTGAGATCAGCTGACTTCTGTCCCCACTTTTCACAAGGTGCCCTGTAGAATCTTACTGTACCTCACTGGAGAGGCTGCTCTTGGGGAATTGTGACATTTTTCTGTTTGAGAGCACATTTGCTTTACATGTCTTAAGAGCTTGAATATAGCCTTGCTACTACTTCTCCCCACCACCACTGCCCTGCCTCGTATGCTGTAAAGGAGGTCGTGGAAGTAGATGCTGTCTGCTCCTGTGCTGGTTATAAATTTGGGGAGGAAATTTTTGTAGGAGAGAAGGGAAGAAAAACGCAAGAGAAGGGAGAAGTAAAATTATTTAGGTAATAAATGAGAACTCTAGGTACTGAGCAGTTTATTCCCTCAGACTTAGGCTTGGTCTAAACACGTAGCATCTCCAGTTTAGTGAAATGTCAGGCTAGTTGAGTACCTGTAAGGGCAGGCTGAAATAAATTTGACTTTGAACCTGCAGAAATCCATCAATGCAGATATTGATTTAAAATTAATTAAAGGCATCTTGTGCAAGTCAGCAACAGTTGTTGTGCCAAAAATAGCTTCACTTTGCATACATTTCTTTCAAGGAAAGGAGCAGAAGGAAATTTGCATGCTGGGCCTTTGCCTCATAGCTCTTCAATGAAAGTATGAATCCTGTCGAAAGTGAGCTGTGGTTGTTTTTTTTTTTTATTCTTCCCTTTCAATTAAATTACTTTGTTGCAGGTGTGGTAAAACTACCATTTGTCAGATCTTCGCAGCATTAACAAATCAGAAGCTATACTCAGTGAATTGCCACTTGCATATGGAGACTTCAGACTTCCTGGGAGGACTGCGACCAGTCAGACAGAGGTCAAAAGACCAGGTTTGTCTTGCATCGATAGTAGTTTGGGTAGTGAGACTGTGGAAGCAAAAAGTAACAATTGTGAAAAGTCATTAATTTAATTTTCCATTTCTTAGGAGGAATCTGATGGTTCTAGACTCTTTGAGTGGTGCGATGGACCTCTTGTTTTAGCAATGAAAGAGGAGGGTTTTTTTCTCCTTGATGAGATTTCTTTAGCTGATGATTCTGTACTAGAGCGACTTAACAGGTATGTCTTAAATGTGTTAGTATTAAGTATCCTCAATGTGTCTATTCATTACACAAACATGAGCAGGGTAAATCTAGCTTTTTAGGCACATTTGTTTCCTGGCCTGGGAGAGCTGCTCTCTTAATCATGTAGTTCTTGCTGAAAGAATGAATGACCCAAATAGCTCTAGCCCTTTTCATGTTTCAACTTCTGTGCCAGTTTGCTTTGTTTTTCTGATTGTCATCCATGTGACAGAGGTGCTAGTTTTAATCATAGTAATTCTTAGACAATTTTTGCTGTTTGAAATTCTAATTACAGATAGGAGGAAAGATAGTAAGGTAAGACAAGATGAAACTGCCTTGTCTTGCCCAAGTCTTACCTGGAAAAAGAAAAGGTACTTCAATTGAAAAGCAGCTATGTATATGTTTGCTTGACATGTATTGGTACACTGATTATGTTGGTTTTGAATGCTTTGGTTAGTGCCATTTATTTTCCATTTGGCTTTATAGTACTGCTGCAGAGTGATCTGCACTCAAATTGCTATATCTGTTTCATGGACAAAAATAAGATGATGAAAGGATTCACTTTATTCAATAGCTTATGTCCCTGGATGAAGAAATTAAGAACATAAACCCTAGTTTAGTTGAAACAGTTTATACAATACCTAAAGACAGTTTACAGCATGAGTCAAGATGGAAAATAAATCTACAAGTAAAATCATAGAGTCATAGAATACCAGGTTCGAAGGGACCTCAAGGATCATCTGATCCAACCTTTCTTGGCAAAAGTATGGTCTAGACAAGATGGCCCAGCACCCTGTCCAGCCAAATCTTAAGTGTCCAACGTTGGGGAATCCACCACTTCCCTGGGGAGATTATTCTAATGGCTGCTTGTTCTCATTGTGAAAAATTTTCCTCTTGTGTCCAATCGGAATCTTCCCAGGAGTAACTTTTACCCATTACCCCTCGTCTTATCCATGTGACTCCCTGTAAAAAGGGAGTCTCCATCTTCTTTGTAGCCACCCTTTAAATACTGGAACATGGTGATAAGGTCTCCCCTAAGCCTTCTTTTCTCAAGGCTGAACAAACCCAGTTCTCTCAGCCTTTCCTCATACGGCAGGCTTCCCAGTCCTTTGATCATCTTTGTGAGTCTTCTCTGGACCCCCCCCAGCCTGTCCACATCTTTTTTTGTATAGCAGGGACCAAAACTGAACACAGTATTCCAGGTGTGGCCTGATAAACGCCGAGTAGAGTGGGATAATGACTTCTTTATCTCTGTTGGTCATGCCCTTGTTGATGCAACCCAGCATCCTGTTGGCTTTCTTTGCCGCAGCAGCACACTGTTCCCTCATACTGAGCTTGTTGTCTACCAGTACCCCCACGTCCCTTTCCACAGAGCTGCTTCCCAGCCAGGTAGATCCCAGCCTGTGCTGCACTCCTGGATTATGTTTTCCCAGGTGCAAGACCTCACACTCGTCCTTGTTGAACTTCATAAGGTTCTTGTTAGCCCACCCTTGCAGCCTATCCAGGTCTTCCTGCAGGGTGGCTCTCCCTTTCGAAGTGTCCAATTCCCCACTCAGTTTGGTATCATCTGCAAACTTAATCAGGGTACACTTGATCCCATCATCCAGATCACTTATGAAGATATTAAACAGTGTTGGGCCCAATATTGATCCCTGGGGGACCCCACTTTTGACAGGTTGCCAGTTCAAAAAGGAGCTATTTACCACCACCCTCTGGGTGCGGCCTGTCAGCCAGTTCCCCACCTACCGCACGGACCACTTGTCTAGACCGTAACGCATCAGTTTCTCTAGGAGGAGGCTGTGGGAAACTGTATTGAAAGCCTTGGAGAAATCCAGGTAGACAATGTCCACCGCTCACCCCACGTCAACTGAGCAGGTTATTTTGTCGTAGAGGGCGGTCAGGTTTGTCAAGCACGATTTGCCCTTGGTGAATCCGTGCTGGCTTTTCCCAATCACGTGCTTCATTTGACTTGTGATAGCCCCCAGGAGATTTGTTCCATAACTTCCCAATGGTCTGAAGTAAGACTGATGGGCCTATAATTTCCTGGATACTCCTTTAAGCCCTTCTTGTAGATGGGTGTGACATTAGCCTTCTTCCAGTCTTCTGGGATGTTCCCCAATCTCCACGACATCTCAAAGATTATGGAGAGTGGCCTCGCAGCAATGTCAGCCAGCTCTCTTAATACCCTCAGGTGGATACTGTCAGGGCCCATCAATTTGTAGGGGTCAAGCTCCTCTGTAATAGTACATACCAACTCTTGCTTCACTGATGGTGGGTCTGTGTTTGCATTAACCTGGATTTCTGTTTCCAAGGCCTGGGACCCAGCAGTGCTGGTAAAGACAGAGATGAAGAAAGTGTTGAGAACCTCTGCTTTTTCAGCGTTGTTGGTGACTAATGCACCTCTCCTGTTTAACAGTGGGCCAGTATTTTCCTTCTGTTTCTGCTCGTTGTTTAGGTACCTGAAGAATCCTTTCTTGTAGTTTTTGGCATCTCTGGCCAATTTCAATTCGAGCTGAGCTTTTGCTTTTCTAACTGTATCTCTGCACGCCCTGGCAATGCCCTTGTACTGCTCAATGGGTATTTGTCTGCTTTTCTATCCCTGGGACACTTCTCTTTTGGTTTTGAGCAGACTCAGAAACTCACAGTTAAGTCAAGGGGGTCCCTTGCTTCGCCTTCTTCCCTTACCTGTAAAGGTGATGAACTGTTTTTGTGCTTCTAGGAGAGTGTTTTTGAAAAACTCCCAGCACTTGCTAGCTCCTTTATCCTCCATGGAAGCTTCCCACGGAATCCCTCCCAGTTGAGCTCTGAGCAAGCTGAAGTTTACTTTTCTAAAATCTAAAACCTTTGTGTTAGTACTAACCTTCAGCGTGCTCGGCAGGATCCCAAACTCGACAATATTGTGATCGCTGCAGCCAAGGCTATCACTAACTGAGATACTACAAAGCAGGTTTTCTTGGTTTGTGAGTAGCAAGTCCAGCAGTGCCTCATTCCTGGTTGGCACATCTAACATTTGTATGAGGAAGCAGTCCTCTACGCATTCCAGGAACTTGATGGATGACATGTGAGCTGTTGTATTGTTCTTCAACAAATGTCTGGGTAGTTGAAGTCACCCATAAGAACCAGGTTTTGTTGACCCAAAGCTTGCTTAAGTGACCCAAATACTGCTTCATTGGCCTTACTGTTTTGGTTTGGAGGTTGGTAGCAGATGCCTACTGTAAGATCCCCCTTGGAGACAGCCCTCTGATCTTGACTCGGAGGCATTCGATAGGGCTTCCACAATCGCCATAGTTGACTTCTATACATTCAAGGTTCTCCTTAACATAAGAGCGCAACTCCTCTTCCTCTTCTTTCTTGCCTGTCTTTATGAAACAGCCTATAGCCATCCATCACGATCCTTCAGTCATGTGAATTGTCCCGACATGTTTCAGTTATTCCTGTGATATCGTAACTTTCAAATCTCCAGTTTACCATCTGCAATATTAATATTTTCAGCCTATCAGTGAGCTCTTGAAAATGATGCATCTTGTCAAATACCAGAAACAAAACTAGTTATTTCCCTCTCTTTGTGTGTGTAAAAGTTCATAAAATATAATTTCATTATCTGCTTGCAGCAGTATCCCTCATTTTAGTCATTCCATTTAGAGCACAAGTCTTCTGAGGAGCGGCTGAGGGAACTGGGGTTGTTTAGCCTGGAGAAAAGGAGGCTGAGGGGAGACTTTATCGCTCTCTACAACTACCTGAAAGGAGGTTGTAGTGAGGTGGGTGTCGGTCTCTTCTTCCAAGTAACAAATGATAGGCCAAGAGGAAACGGCCTCAAGTTGCACCAGAGGAGGTTTAGATTGGATATTAGGAAAAATGTCTTCACCGAAAGGGTTGTCAGGCATTGGAAGTGGTTGAGTCACCATCCCTGGAGGTATTTAAAAGACGTGTAGATGTGGCGCTTAGGGACATGGTTTAGTGGTGGACTTGGCAGTGCTAGGTTTACAGTTGGACTCGATGATCTTAAAGGTCTTTTCCAACCTAAATGATTCTATGATTACTCATTATATTGAGGTGATTAACAGCTATTTTTTCCACCATATCCAAACTGTCACTGTTACAAGCTGTTTTTTTTTTTTCCTCACTGTATCAGTGCAGCTATCATTCTTTCATAAAGTTCAGTTAACCTCTTTGTTTTGGCAGTGATACTGAGCAGTGTCTTTCTAAAGGGGTAACAGCTCAAACTTTTACAGCTTTTAGTGTACACTAAAGTACAGCTAATAAAACAAACAAACAAGCAAAACCTCAAAAAAACAAAAATCTACTAGAATGCTTCTCAGATGTATAGTCTGTCAGCTTGAAGACTGGTTCTTTATCTAGCTCCTATGAATATAAATTTTGCTATTGCTTTTGTAAAAAGAGAGCTGTGAGATGTATGCTTTTATTAGACAAGTCTTTTGACAGATCATTTGACCTGAACCTTATCAACAAGGTTTGGGTAGAGTTTCCTTCTGAAAATCAGAAATGTTCTCAATTAGGGAGGATGAACAGATTTTTTTTTTTTTTAATGTAATACAAATTCTGGGGCAATGGAAGTTTAAGCAGGCCAATTCATGTGATTTTCATTTTTAAGTGACCTTTTGAAGTGTGGAATGAAATCTAAATTAAACGATTTTTTTTTTCCCCAACCTTCTCTTTAGTGTTCTTGAAGCTGAAAAAACATTAGTACTTGCGGAAAAAGGTGGTCAAGATGATGAGGATAACGAGGTAGAACTATTAGTTGCAGGCAAGAAATTTCGTATCCTTGCGACCATGAACCCAGGAGGTGACTTTGGGAAAAAGGAGGTAAATGTCAAAGCAACTGGAAGTACAACATACATCTTCTGGTCTTAGCTCTTACGTGATTGGAGGTCCAATGCAAAAATGTGTCACGCCAATTCTGGCATCCAGTGCTTCCTAGTAGGCATCTGCCTTATCGCTCTAAAGGAGTATTAGAATGTATCTGTTTTCCATCAGTTCTGTGTGCTATCATTTTGACAATATAAGTCAATACTCAGCAGAATGGCAAAGAAAACTTCAGGCCTCTAAATACGCTAGGTAGGCTTGATATGTAGAATACTTCAAGTACAGGAAATGTGGCTCGTGAAGCAAGTAAATCCAGCTCTAACATGAGTCTGGAGTAGTGTGAAGTTGCATAATAGATTATTCTCCCTAATGCTGTTCAGAAAGTGACAGTTAGAGGTCATCTTGTCATTCTCAGTGAATATGAACATCACATCCCAAAAGACCTTTCTCATTAAATGAAAAAAAATCTGTTTCTGAAGTTTGGCTTTAAGTAACTTAAGACAGGTTAAAAAACCAAAAAACAAACCAAAAAACTTCTAAGCAGTGTTGGGAGCTAGGACTAAAAAAAAGAGCTATAAGCTCTTTTACCCAAAAGACGATGGATACTCCATTTAAAGTGGTTTCTACAGTACAGAACAACTGATTGTAAAACCATGTGTTTAAAGGGGGTTTATTTCTGCATTGCATTTCTGCTAATGATTTTTGCTTGACTAATTCAGCCAGAGGAAGAGAGGAATTACAGAAATGAGTTGTAATTGAAGGCAGATTTCCACGTGGTAGTTTGCTTCTGTAAGCAAAGGGAGATTACATAGCCATTGTTTGATACATGATGTCCTAGAATGAAATGGAGCTTTGGTGCTTGCGAACCAGCTCAGTTTCTTCCCATATTCTTTTGAACTTTCTCATTTATCAGCCACTTCCTGCATTGATGCCACTACTAGAAATCTTAAAATCCACATTATCTCGAAGATTTTTGTTACAAAGTGGCCCTGTCAAAATTAGAAGGAACGGTCTAGCTTGGTCACTTTATTTATTGTTTGCAGGTACTGTGGCTACAAGGCTATCAGTTAACTGCAACCTTAAGTAATATGGTGTAATATAAATTGAATTGCTATGTCATTCTGCTTGTTTGCAGCTTTCTCCTGCATTGCGCAACAGATTTACAGAAATATGGTGTCCACAAAGCAATGGCCGTGATGATTTGATACAAATTGTAAAACACAATCTTCATCTAGGATTGTCTCTGGGTGGAATAAACCATCAAGGTGGGTATTTCTCTGTGTGTTGGTATTCAAACTTTGTTAAGAAAAAAATTAGTCTGGAGGCTGCTAAACTTTCCTCAGAATTTACACCACTGTGTCCCTTTTTCTTGTAAGTACCTCTCTTTCTGAGGACAGTTTATGAAATATTTTGGGCTTTGTTCTTCCCTCATTATGTATGTTATATGGCTAGCCAGAAGTAAGATCAAGGCTGTAGTTACTTCACCATCCAGGTAGTTGAATTATCCCCAGCCCTTCAGTGCTCAATCTTAGTTTCAGTGTTAGGTGTTGAAAGAACTGGCACTTCATTTTCTGCCTGCAGCTTCACTGTTAATATTAATCACTTGATTCTGTCTTGTTACTTGAATTTAAAAGGATCTGTAATGACAGCACAGGCATGGACTTACTCTTCAGTTATCCTGCCTGTTAGGATATGGAGTACCCATCCACGTTTCTCAGTAGGTACAGCTGTACCTACTGTAGTGATGCTTATTATACAACAATGTAGTAGATGTGACCAATAAAATTATCTGATAACTCCATCGATTTTTATTTTTTTTTTTTTTTTTTTTTACCCTCTTTTCAGGGGCAGACATAGCAGAGCTCATGATGGACTTTGTTGAATGGCTGACTAATCAAGAGTTTGGTCGTCAGTGTATTCTCAGTGTGCGAGATGTCTTGTCATGGGTTAATTTTATGAATGTCATGGTAGAGGATGAAGAGTCGAATTCTGCCAAGGAATATAGCCTTCTTTACATTTCTCCAATTATGTCTTTTATCCATGCTGCATGTTTGGTATACATTGATGGAATAGGATCAGGTAAGTCTTCAGTGCTCATTTGGTAGCAGAAAATATGACAGTATATATTTATATTGATATTTTTGAGTAGAACGCAAACAAAATGTTTTGGGGCGGCATGGAACTCTTCTGGGAGAAGTTTTTACTTCCATTTAACAATATTCTATACTTCATATGCCTTTTTTGTGTTTCAGTAGCAAGAGTTTGAATAATACAACAAGCTTAAGTAAATTAGAGGTAGTAATAATAATATTACAAAAGTTAGCACACAAATTAAGAAAGCCTGTGGTTTTTATTGAGTCTTCTGAGCTGATATAGTGCTTAATTACATGTTCCACCCCACGTGTCAGCATCTGCGCGTGCTAGCCTCTATCAAGTGCATAGCTCAGAATGCATCTTTGCATGTGTGGCCACTGGCCCAGCTGATAAATAGGAGATATAGGAGTGGGGAAAAAGTGAAAAGCCACAAGAAATGCGGGGAAAAAAGGCCTGGGGGACTATGGCAAGGGATCAGGATGATAATGATAGTAGAAGAAAGCATTTTGGAAATAAGGTGTCCTTAATTCTGTTGCTCAGAGAACAGTTTGTCCATGGTATATAGTACTGGAAGCACTGGCAAGCAAAAGCACTAACATGAAATATAAACCTGAAACAGAATACTACACACAAAAATGGCATCTGTGAAGGGATTGTGTTTCTTAGTCATAAGATGAATGTGCCTAGTTATGTTTGTGAAGCATGCTTAACTTTTCCAATTACAGGTACAACATCCTGCTCTGCTGATACGGCTTTATTAGCTCGTGAAAAATGCCTGACATTCTTATGTGAGAAAATGAGTCAATTCCTTGAGCTGACTGATTATCAGAAGAATGAACTAAAGATTTATGACAGAACAAAGGAGAGAGAGTTTGTGTGGATGGACAACTTTATGGGAATCCACCCCTTTTTTATTCCAAGAGGCAAGAGACTTTGTGGGAGTGGGTGGACATTTATTCTGTGGGGGTTTTTTCCCAATAATTCTGTTATTCACTAAATCTAAGTAGGATACCTGAACTATTACAGAACAATTTATAGTTTGTTCTCAAGCCTTAGAAAAATGCCTTTTCTGCCTCAAAGTATGTTGATTGCAACTCGATCACATTTATTAAGACGATACATCTGTTAATTGCTTTCTTTGACTTTTTAAAATACCTGGTTAATGGCCTAATTTTAGTAGACTTTTTTGGTGTAACAAGGCTTCTTTAATTTTGAGTTGTAATTTTCTGTCACTTTGCATGGTCAGAATGTCTGCTAACTTCCACTAACTAAAGCTACAGCTCATCCTGGCCCTTGTGTAAAACGTGGGAAGCAGGGGTGCTGGGTACAGTGCTAAACAGAATGGAGACTGATGCCCTGCCTTGCTGTAGCCTCTTAAAGATTCACTGCAATTTTTGCGAAATTATTTAGTCTCTGCATTTCAGTTCGTCATGTGACAAATTAATGCAAATGGAACCATCAAAATATTGCTTTCTACCCTTAAAATACAGTGAAGGGACTAATAAGTGATGACTATGAGCTTTCTAGTTCAGCTGGTTAGTTTTTAGTACATGGAGCTATGTGTTCCTAATGCTGTATTAATCATTCATCTTTTAACATTTTTATATTCGTGGATTGTGTTAGTCATGCGTAAAACTGTACAAGGTTAATGCTTCTTTGTAAATTGCTTAGTTTCCCTCTGCTTATTAGATCACAAAATGAAGGATCTCTTTCATACTAAACAGGTATCAAGATGTGTAAGATAAATTTGTGATTAATATCTTGTATACCTGAG
This sequence comes from Aptenodytes forsteri, assembly GCF_000699145.1. Lineage (NCBI taxonomy): Eukaryota > Metazoa > Chordata > Aves > Sphenisciformes > Spheniscidae > Aptenodytes > Aptenodytes forsteri. The sequence goes on from NW_008795523.1 coordinate 2,464,765, forward strand.
CAATGCTGTATTACAGAATTTGGGGAGTGACGTCCCAGTGAGCTATACTGGCTGGAATTTGGCAAGCAAGCTCTCCTCGCTGTATGTCACAATAACAGTAAAGAAAACACGTGCCTAGCAGCGCACTTTAATTAAAGCACTCTTCCTTCACAGAACTGGCAGTGTATGGAACAGATTAATATGTTGTTCTATAACATGACTGAATTGTATCCTTCAGTGCCAAATTTTCAAAAGCTGCTTTTGAGTTTTAGATGCGCATGTCTGAAGCGCAAGGACAGATTTATGACTTTTCAATGATGGATCTCTAGTTTGGGTCATGAACCAGGAAGCGTCGAAGTTTCATGGCAAATTACATCATATATTCATACACTTTTTGCAGAATTCAACATAAATAGGCGGAGATGGGCTGAGATACAGCTGTGGGTCAAACAAAGTATATGTGCCTGATTCTCTGAGAATGGGATACAAGCTTGATCTCCATTGCTTGCTGTAATGAGATCAGCAACTAACAGACAGAGTGATCTCATTCAGAAGCACACTGTCAGCAGCTCCAGCATAAACATTCTGGTTTAATTGTTTTCTGGTTTACCATTCCTTTGTTTTAGGCCCTGTTCTTCAGAGGAACAGCATTACAGATTATGCTCTAAATGCCGGGACTACAGCAGTGAATGCACAAAGACTGTTAAGAGCCCTACAACTTAACAAACCGATTTTGTTGGAAGGGTCACCAGGAGTGGGCAAGACCAGTCTAGTTGCTGCCCTGGCAAAAGCCTCGGGAAACTGTCTTGTTCGAATCAACCTGTCTGAGCAAACGGTAGAATAAAATAGTGTCTCTGTAACTTAGTGTTTGTGGCAGGGGGGAGGTTTTGTTTAACTTAAAGCATAGTTCTTTTTAACTTTGGCACTGAGTCTGAAATGTCAATTTTTCCTTCTTGGTCTCAAGATAAAACTAAATGGGAAGGGGGAACCAGAAAGAGCAGTGAGCTTCTGTGAGCGAATGCCAATTCCCAGATTTTTCTGTTCTTTTCAAGTGAAGACATGCGTATCTTTGTCTACTACTGTTTTTCTTGGCTTCTGCAAAGTTACTTGAAAATAGCTTTAAGGCTTTTTAGCTTCTGTTCCAATTTAATTTTTTGTTGTTAAATACAGTAACTGGTCACTGGAGTCCTATCATGGAAAAGCTTTTAACATCTTGCAATTACTGCATTTTTTTTTTTTTTAATACCTACATTTTAGCTCTATTTAAAGGGGAGGGAGAAAACGTGAAGTAAAGTTAACAAAGGCTGTTTATGAACTTTTGTGGAGTTTTGTAATCTCCCCCCTCCCCTTTCTCCACTCCCAAAGGATGTGACAGATTTGTTTGGAACAGACTTGCCTGTTGAAGGTGGGAAGGGAGGAGAATTTGCCTGGCGTGATGGACCACTACTAGCAGCATTAAAGGCTGGACACTGGATTGTATTAGATGAGGTAAATTCAAGTTTGGGGCACAAATAAAATGGAATGTTCTGGAAGAGCAAAGGTGATAATTTGGCATGTGGGATAAATACCTTCAAGGGCTGATGATTGAAATAGATTTTGCTTACTTTTAGTTATGTGCATCTAGTGCCACATTGAAAGTGATCGTTCCGCTTCAGAGAAAATTAATCTCCCTCTACTAAGTCCCTCTGCCCATTGGCTCCCCATAGAGGGAGTGTAAAAGACCGGCTTTGACTAGACCTCTTTTAGACAAGAGAACAAGGATTGAATCCCAGCATAAATTACTGCAGAAAACCAAGGATAGATTTGATTTACACTTGAAAGTTTTTGGAAAGAGTGTCAACAGAAGTTTTGGTACACATGCTCTTATATGGATATAATTTCAGTGAAATAGAAGGCGTTTTGCTGGAACTAATACACTGTGTTGGGTGCTGATTTAATTGAGATGAAGAGGAGTTCCATTTTGCCAGTATAAGCGATCCTGCCACCACAGGTTTGTTCCTGTACCATGTAGCAAGTGCTTTCAAGCATATGCGTGCACAGAGCTCACTTCTTGGCAACGTGCATTCTGATTATTGCAGAGTGCAAAATCTTAAATTCTTTAGTTGTTTACATACCTTTTTTTCCTATTGTGAAGAATACCACTTTAAACAACCATGATATTTAAATAACCCAGACTGCCTTCATTTAAAAAAGAAGCAAACAAACAAAACACTCTGAATGTCACAAATGTATGAACATATCTTCAGAAGAAACATCTTGAATATGTGGATTTTACAATGGAGAATTGTTTTGTTGTTATGGTGAAAACACAGTACAAATAGCAAGTGCACATAAGGAAAAGTGCTAGTTATAGTTTCGTTGCTCCAGTGTAATAACAGTCTAGCTGGAGGTAATATCATATGACAGTGCTAGGACTGCAAGGAAATTGAATTTTACCTTCTGTGTATCCCAGACTGTTAAGCTAGAGATTATGCAAAAGTGTTCTGTGGAGCATTAATATTGTATCCTTATTTCTTTCCTCAGTTGAATCTGGCTTCTCAGTCTGTATTAGAGGGGCTAAACGCATGCTTTGACCACAGAGCAGAGATTTATGTTCCAGAATTGGGAATGAATTTTCATGTACAGCACAAGAAGACTAAGATTTTTGGATGCCAGAATCCGTACAGACAAGGAGGTGGAAGAAAGGGTCTGCCCAAGTCCTTTCTTAATAGATTTACCCAGGCAAGCTTATTTGTTTGGTTTAAACTATGTCATGATCCTGTCTTGTAGTTTTCTGACTATATCAACACACTGCTTTTGATTCTACAGGTGTATGTTGATCCACTGTCAGCAGAAGATATGGAGTTTATTGGGAATACGCTGTTTCCTGCTATTGAGAAAAGTATTATTGCTAAAATGGTTGCTTTCAATAACAAGGTAAATATATATTTTAATTTTTTTTTGTGTAGAAGTAGGCAGAATGCAGTAAGATTAAAAAATTAAGTCTAATGTTACAGTTCCAAGCATTTTTATAGAGAAGTGCATGGGTAGAAAAGAGGAATGGAAGTTTATGCTGAAGAAAGTAAAGAGCACCACTAAAACCCACCTGAATTCTTGTACCACTATGATCAGATACTTGGTTGATAACTGAAGAGGCGTTATTTTTCACAGAAGATTAAAAGAAAAAAAACATATTAAAAAAAAAAAAAGGCTTTGTTCTACAAAAGGTGGAAATAATTATGGTTTGGTAACTTGGTGAAGTGAGTTGAGAAAATAATGGTTTTCCACACATACGGATTATTCTTGAAGCACAAACAAAATGAGCTATATCTTAACAAGAACTGAAATGTGTATTTCTGTTTCTGGTCTGAATTTTTAATCTGGTCTTTATTATGGGATGTTGTTACTGAAAGCAGCATCTGACCTTTGCAGAAGCTTGTAAGGATACATGGCATTCTTCTGGAACACTGGGAGACCAATAAAAAGAAATTCTTTCCTGATAGGATTTGTCTATGGCAAAGGATTCAGAGGTGCTCGGATCTAAAATTTTGCTGATATAAAAGGTTTTCAACAAGCATTAATTGCAAGGCATCAACTCAGTAGCTATCTTGTGGCTTAGATGCTGCCATTTTGCGCAAAGTGCAGGTTATAAAAGTCACAGTAAGAATTTTATTTATGGTCATGCTTCTGAAATTGTGTTTAATCTTCATGTCATGAAACAAAAAAAGTGTAGTAATATTAAGAGAAAGTAGTATTCTGTAGCCTTACGTAAAATCTTCTGTGGCAGCATCTTACTGAATACTCATTTACAGAGTGCAAGAGTAAAAAAGAAAATTGAGCTGAGTGTTAGAGAATTAGTAGAGGAGAGAAACTAAATCAAGCTTTAGCTCCTGACATCTTCAGAAAAGTGAATACAGCTTGTTCTTTCTATTGTCCTCTGTCTTGGAAGCAGTGCCAAAGGCAGAAGTTCGGTTGAATTTTTTAAAAAAATATTTGAAGACCAGCACATGGGTGGAATAAAAGATTTACTTCTTTTAATTGCTATTGTTTCCAGATTGACAGAGAAGTAATGGCTGAAAAAAAGTGGGGACAGAAGGGAGGACCCTGGGAGTTCAACTTACGTGATCTTTTCCGCTGGTGCCAGCTTATGCTTGTTGACCAGTCACCAGGATGTTATGATCCAGGCCAGCATGTATTTTTGGTATATGGAGAAAGAATGAGAACCAGGGAAGACAAAGAAAAGGTGAGCCGTGTGTTCTCCTTCCTTGCTCTTCAGATTGTCAGGAAGTATTTCTAGAAATCCAAGTGTAAATCTGAAGATGCCTTGCAATTCATTCATAGACATTACCTCTTACAAAAGAAAAATAGGTTTGTTTGGGATTTTGAGGTTTAACATATGTACCTGCTCCCCATGTCATTTAAAATATCAATTTAATTACCTACTAGTGTAAAAGCAGAAAGCTGGTGTAAATGAAGGCAAGTAGCATAACAAAGGACTTAGAGCAAAACACAACATATTCTTGTGTGATTCTGTATTAAATAATAACATTCTTATAGAAGTGGCGTGGGTTGCATGCATATTTGTGAGGAAAGAGGAGATAGGGAACAGAGAAGAAATAGCACTGAGATACAGAGAGATTCTTAAAGTTATGGTTAAAAAGCATTTGTGTCAGTACAGTAAGTAAAAATAATGTCCCGTAATTCTGCCCTTCCCTGCCAGCATTTTTAAATTGTTCTGGCTTGGATTTCTTTTATTGACTTTTACTTACCTGTCACTTCTTTCATCTGCCTGTCAAATTGCTCCCCTCATTCTGTTAAACTCACTGCTTAAGGTTCTTCTAACAAAACACACTCACTGCAGTTGTTATTCCACCTTTGCCACCTACTTATCCCCCTCTTGCCTAGAAATCCTTCACTTTTGTTTAATTTCACAACATTTAAATGGTATTAAACTAAAAGTCAATCATATTGTAAGACTGAAGTTACTGACTGTATGTGACTGGATATTTTTCTCATGGGTTCACTTTCTCCTTCCTGTAGTAGTAGTATATTTTTGTGTGTTATCAAAGAACTGATTTATGGAGTGACTTCTTTCCCAGTATTTTGTTAAAGAGAAACATTACTTACAGTATTTCAAGTCACAGGAAACCATGGTTAATGAAGGGATTGCTGTGGGCAGCTCACGCTTGCTTTAATTGCTTGCTGCATTTTGAGTGAAATGACGCTTCTGATTAAACTGTGTTAGTTACTATCACACGGCTGTGGAGCTGAGAGGGAAGGCTACTTTAGAAGTAAAATCTTGAGAACAATGGATAACTTAAGGCTGATAAGTCTCTCTTTTTTGCTCTTTGAACTGGTTTAGGTTATATCTATATTTAGAGACATTTTTGGCCAGGAGACTGATGTGTATACAGGAACCAGAGAGTTTCACATCACTCCATATAACGTTCAGGTAAGCTGTTGACAAGAGGTTTTGTGAGTGGAGAGAGAAGGAAGCAACTTGCACAGCTGAGCTCCCATTTGCCTCTGAGCATTCACCCGTATGTCTCTCATCCCTTCCAGATAGGTTATTCAGTTCTTTCTCGTGGCAACTATATTCCTCGTCCTGGCAGAAGTCTCTCACTTCTGCATCACTCACTGCAGTCCCTCGAGTCTATAATGAAATGTGTGCACATGAGCTGGATGGTAATCCTGGTGGGCCCGGCAGCTGTCGGCAAAACCAGTCTTGTTGAGCTGCTGGCCCATCTGACTGGCCATCGATTAAAAATCATGGCAATGAACAGTGCGATGGATACAACTGAACTCCTGGGTGGATTTGAACAGGTAAATACTGTTTTGGTAATATGGCAATATTTCTTCTTCCTACCTAACAGTGGCCAGTCTACTGTGATCTTAGTGTTTAAGCACCAAATGGAGCCTTAGGCACCACAGTCTTCTGGATGAACTAACTCCATAATGGCATGTTTGCAGGTTGATATCAATAGGCCATGGCAGCGCCTGCTGGAAAAAGTGGAGAATGCTGTGAGCACACTAGTAAGGGACAGTCTTCTCCTGACAGAAATTTGTGCAGATGATGCTGAACTTGTGCTGCGTGCTTGGAGCAATTTCATCCTGAATTACAAACCCAAATCTCTGGGTGAAGGAGGTAGAAGTGTTACAGCTGAATTAGTGAGCAAACTGGAGGGAATACTTGTACTTACCCAGCGACTAAACAACAAAATAAATTCTTACTCAAAGGCAGGTATGTATGGCGGGCAATTTAAAGTAAGACTGTGTGTTCCTCTGAAGAAAATAAGAGAAATATATAAATCCGCAGTGAAAACTTGGGGGTGTTTTCTAGGTTTTTTTGTAGTTAATACTGTTGCTTCATACTACTTATGTAACAGCCTAGCTTCTGAAAAAGCTACATTGGTGGTGGTTCTTCAGGTTTATTTTTTGTGTAGTTACACCTGGTAGCGATCAGTAGTCCACACTCAAATTCTCCTGTACCGAGGTACTCAACATATGATGCAAAGCTCTTAATCTTGTATTACTAAGAAAGGGAATTTAGATATTCTATTGTTGCATTTGTTCTCTGAAGCATTAATCAGTTGAGCTTTACAAACGTCAGCAGAATAACGTATGGGTTGTTTTTTCTTCTTTTTTTTTTTTTTTAAATCATTGTCTAAAATATGGCATTAATTCCATCAAACTGCATCTAATGGGGGAGAAGGGATGGAGAAAAGTGTCATTTAGGGAGAAAAGTGTCAGTCTATTTTATATTCCTCTGTGCTTGCAAACCCACTGTGTCCTCGTGGATTTTGCCAGTGGGAGGCTACTCAAAGAGTTGGAGCCTCTGCTGTTTATGTTCCCCTGAAAAGTAGCAAGCATATAAGTTTGTTAACAAAATAACTACTATTTTTCTTGAATGGAATGGGAAGCTACCTCAGTAATGTAAGTCTTGATGTAAGATATACTTCCTTTCAGAGTTTGCTCACCTAGTAGAAGAGTTCCGGCGTTTCAAGCTGCAGCAGGCCCAGGCTGCTGACCGTAACAGCCATGGCACTTTTGAGTGGGTGGATGGGATGTTGGTTCAGGCCCTGCAGTCTGGAGACTGGCTGTTGATGGACAATGTTAACTTCTGCAAGTAAGAGATTTTAGTGGCCTTGTTTCACTGAGTAAATCCCTTGACCTCCCTAATTGACTTTGCCTCTTACTGTATGGTTCACAACTGAACATTTTGCATTTGATAACAATACATGGGAGCAGTAACTTACATTTTCTGGAAGAGTGTTTTCCTTGTTAGACAGCTTAGCAGTTGATAGTTTTGCTGATACCTTATAATGCAATTAGCTGTTTGGCTTTTTGCTTGGTACCATTTTGATTTCAGATCAGAAGGGGATCAAATTGTTACCTTTTTATAACCATATAAATTTCTTTTTAATATAGCCCTTCTGTGCTGGACCGCTTGAATGCTTTACTTGAACCAGGAGGTGTTCTTACCATGAGTGAGAGAGGTGTGATAGATGGCACAATTCCTACAATAGCTCCTCATCCAAACTTCAGGTGCTTTGCTTTTCTGCTTTTTTTTGCCTTTTTTTTTTTTCCAGACCAAATAGCAGATTTAGAAAAAAAATGTCTGCAGTGAGCCAGTCTTTTGGTATTTTGGTATTTTTGTTCAGTCTGCCATGTACTGTAGTGACACTGTCTGTCTGGCAAGGAAGAAGACTGCACTGTGATGAGCATATGATGGAGAGCTTAAGAGGCTTGGCTTTATATCCCTGTTGCAGCACAGACTATTACACTGGAAAATTCATAGCAGTATTACATCTGCCTTGATTCTCCATTTCTAGTTCAGGATTTCAGCACTTCCTTGTCTCACCGTAATGGAGGTGAGGATACATGTCTTGAAGATGGTGAAGTATTCAGATATGATGGTGAAGTATTCAGATATGTTGGTAACAAAAGCTGGTATATGGACATAATTTTCTTCCCAGCTTTTTCCATCCCATCCATAAATTTGAGTTTCCTGCAGTGACAGAACTTAAAAAAAAAAAAAAAAAAAAACCCAAACCCCAAACCAACCAACAAAACAAACAAACAAACAAACAAAAAACCCCTACCAAACAGACAGCCTGTATTGTCTTAGACCTGAAGTAGTCTCTGGGGGAGATGGGAGGAGAACGTACAAAGTATTCTGTATAATTCCTACCTTTTATAAATTCATGAAAAGAATATTGGGACTGATATGCTCCGATTCCTCTGATTTGGAAACAAGATCTTTGACTTTTCAGAAAACTGCTTTTGCTGAATTGTATCTCAGAAGTTTGTTTTTTTTTCTCCTTGCTTTTAAGGGATGTCTACCGACAGTATTAACTACTTGGGTGTTGGATACTTTGGTTTTTTTAAATAGCACAGGTTTATCTGAAGCCATTGCTAAGACTTTTTTAAAACTCGTCTTTATAGCTCAGAGGCGTAGTTGCTAACTTTTTTTTGTAAGTAGGCAAATGATACAATAGGCATAGCTCAGATGTAACTGAGTTAAAAACCGTGCAATATATCTGTGGCTAATTTCAAAGTATCGTTATTCGTACAGATTTCTCATTTAAATTCAGTAGATGTCTGGCTTTCTAGATATCAGTGTCCCCATTTTTATGAAGATGAATTTACTTTATGGAAGACCAGATTTGGTGGTTCCGGAGTGCTAGTTTAAAGCCCTAAGTTACATCTTAAGAACGTAAGGCAGTTGGACTAGACTGTCATTGTAGGTGCCTTCCAACTGAACTATTCTATTCTAATATCCGACAGGCTTTTCCTTTCCATGGATCCTGTTCATGGGGAAATATCCAGAGCCATGCGGAATCGTGGGATTGAAATTTATATTCCTGGGGAGAACGATGGAAATGTATTGGACAATCTGGATTTGAAGTTACTCCTGCATGGTTTGGGTTTAGTGGGAGATAGCATTTGTGATGCACTTATGGCTGTGCATTCAGAAACCAAGGCGGCAATAGCAGGTAAGAAAAGTCTGTTTGGTATTTGTTAACAACTTGGGCTCACTACATATATTTGGATTAAGTCTTCAATGTTAAAGCTTGGTTATCTTATTGTGTCATGTCCTGATACAAGTAAAAGCATAAAAGTATAATCAGGTTGTTTTGGATTGTTTTTTGGGTTGTTTTTTGCGTTCTCAGGAAGTAGGCCCAAATCATAAAAAGATGGGAACTGGAGGTGCTTTGTAAGAAGACGTCAGACACTGGCAAGTGTCAGTTACCTATTGCTATAGGGAAAGTTAAAATCAGCGAAATTGAGGGTTTGCACAAGACCTGTTGAAGTTGTTCTTTGGAGCAAGATGACACTGAGTTTCATTCATCTCAGCTGCTTGATATCTTATTTTGAGTTTATCACCTATTATTTACAGTCTTGTCAGATTTTCTTATTAACCTTGGAAAGAACCCATTCAATTTTGAGGACCCAGTAGGATTAATTTGTTTTGGATCTTCCTCAGGGACTAAAGTGGTGTTTGTCCTCAGAGGGTTAAGGGACTGACAATTACTAAACATTCATATCGCCCTAAATGCTGTGTATCTTCCAGGTTCTGTGTCATCTTTGTCACCTTTGCTTCAGGCTGCTGCTTTAATTGTGCAGCAGATACAGAGAGGCCTTGGATTAGCAAAGTCTTTTTACAGAGCCTGTTGGGAAGTTTATGGCCGCTCACAACAACTGCAGATTAACCAAAAGGTAAAAGTCCTGTGTTTGAAAGCTTTTCTTACATCATCTCAATACATGAAAAATATCATTTCATGAGGCTAGTTTTTGAGATCCTCTATTTCCTAAGTGCCTGAGCAAGGGGTTGATGAAGATGGTGCTCTTGGAGTGATGAACCAAACCATTTTAAACACCCTCTCAGGGTGTCATCTGTCAGGTGATGAGGAGGAGGGATTAAGCGGCATTGGCACATTTTCTGTATCTTTTAGATTATGAGCCTTTTTTGGCTCCGGTGTAAGCAGTACAGTTCTGCATGTAACTTACTCTAACAGATCAGTTGAAGCTCCAGAAGTTTTTTTTTTTTTGGTATTGAATGGTGAAGTACAGTGAATTTCAGCTGTCACCTGTCCTTTCATGACCTATTTTCTCAGCCTGGTGGCATGCTACTGGAGACAGAGGTCAGATGAGTGAGAGTTGCATAAGGACTCTCAATCTGGGATGTGCTTATTGAGATATTCCCCAGGGGATAGATATGGTTTGTCGGATATTTTGTAGATAGTGGCTCACTCTTTTGCAGCATAAGGGAGCCAGAGAATATCCCAGTTGCACTCTGAGGCTTACTTGTTTTTTAACAGCTTCAGCTGACACTTTGGGATATTAATACTGATAAATCTATAGCCTGAAACACTGTGCACACTGTCATCTGGAGATAGCAATATTCACTTCCTATTTTAAGCTGTACAGTATGTTATTTCACTTACGGTTGGAATGTTTTGGTACTTTTATCATGTAGGTTATACAGTGTTTGTAGAACATTTGGTTTATAATGATTTCATAATCAATACATGTAATTAAAGAGTTCCCTGAGCTATTGTACTTGAATACATGTTTGAATATGATTCTGAGCTGCTTTTTGGTTGTTTGTTGTAGCTTGTGTTAGAATTGGTTACGAAGCATGCTTCGTCTCTGGCTTCCCGTGAAATTTGGGGTGACTCCCTGCTCGCAATGGGATTGTGGCCAGACTCCCTACCTACAGGTCTGTTTGCAGCTGAAGACTCACTTCTTTCAACAGTCCGGAGTGATGCACAGGTCCTAATGTATTGTCTGAATAGACTAAACCTTAAAAACTGCAGGTAGGCAAGAAACACTTTTTATCTAATAAATAAGAAAGAAACAAGATATGTGTGAAATACTGGTGGCATGTCGTTGTTCCCTGCAAAACTTTTGTCTTGAGCAAACTGTGTGGGTAGAGACTGTGGTAGCCACACTCTGTAACTGAGGCTCCTGTTACCTTTCCACGCAACCACTACTGATACAAGTTTAATTATTTATTGTTTTATTCTTCGAGTATTATTCAAAATACTTGACTCTATTCAATCTTTGATAAGTACATTTGACCCATTTTGAGTTGACTTAGTAGTAGGCGTTTAGCAGAAAATGTGAATGTAAACAGTGGGTTTACAAGGTAATAAGAGCCCCAAAAATGTCTTCCTTCAGTTTCCTTCTGAGCTTTAAAAAAAAAGAGTAATTAGGTTTAAATATACTAATAATACTCTGTACTTCCTGCTTTCAAGTAAACAATTATTCATCAGTTATTTTAGGTCCAGTAGCTTCAGGTGAAAAAACAAATTTCCTCCTTCAAACAGAGCTGTCTGAAAGAAGTCTCAGGGGCCATACGCAAGAACTCTTTTAATGATTTCTTGTGCAATATAACTGTTGTTTTCACAACACTGGTGCAAAATCTTGCTTCCTGCCCGCTTTGCGTAGTGACCTACTGTGGACAGGTACTGTGGTTTGCTTTCAGTGAAAGAACAAGCTGTAGAAGTTAGTAGTAAGATACAATGTTGAAATTGTAAAATCTTAGCAACATGCTGGGTTTTTTTATCAATGACACTTATCTCCTATCTTTCTTTTTTAACTTAACTTCACATATCATTGTGGTGCACAAATCAATTATAATTTCTCAATGAAATGCTGTGCATATTCACTTCTGGCACTGCATGAATTTTTGGTAATAGTGAGTTCCTAACAGTAGACACCCCAAACTGATTTGAAGTTGGAAACTGGCTATAAAGCTAAATAAAGAGAAGAGGAGAGATTATTGCATTGCTGCCTTTTTGCCTGAAGATAGTTGCATGCAGAGTAGCTTGACTTGCAAAATATATTCTTTCCTGGAACTGGCAGTTCAAGCCCTTGATTGCTGGACTTCCACTTCTTTGTGTTTCAGGACACTACCGCTGACTCTGCAAGATCTTCAAGAAATTATGCAGTCCGCTAATCCTGAGAGTATCAAATTCAGTGCTGTTGAGATAGATGCAAACTGGATGGATGAAATGGAAGTTCTCCAGGCTGCAGTGAAATTGTTCATAGAAAAGGCAACCAATCAAGATTGGACATTGAGAGTTAAATGGCTTAACTCCTTAGCCAAAAATCTGCCACAGGTGCTTGGTATGTAATTATTTAACTTTCTCTTTTGCCTAAGGGCTGACTTACTGTATTTTCACAAATTGTAAGTCTTCTAAGTTCAGACCATTCAAATGATCTGACATGAAAGTTCTCAACTATCCACATGTATTGGGATTGCGTGGCCAGGTTTTGGTAGCGGGGGGAATACAGGGGTGGCTTCTGTGAGAAGCTGCTAGAAGCTTCCCCTATGTCTGATAGAGCCAATGCCAGCCAGCTCCAAGATGGACCCGCTGCTGGCCAAGGCTGAGCCCATCAGCCATGGTGGTAGCATCTCTGTGATAACATATTTAAGAAGGGGGGAAAAGAAAACTGTGCAGCAGCAACTGCAGCTGGAGAGAGGAGTTGAGAATACATGAGAGAAACAACTCCGCAGTCAGTGAAGAAGGAGGGGGAGGAGGTGCTCCAGGCACCGGAGCAGAGATTCCCCTGCAGCCCCTGGTGAAGACCATGGTGAGGCAGGCTGTCCCCCTGCACCCCATGGAGGTTAATGGTGGAGCAGATATCCACC
>NW_008795523.1:2477969-2515287 GCF_000699145.1 Aptenodytes forsteri
GAATGATCTCTCCCTGTTGTTGTCTTGACCCACGAGCCTTTCGTTATATTTTCTCTCCCCTGTCCAGCTGAGGAGGGGGAGTGATAGAGAGGCTTTGGTGGGCACCTGGCATCCAGCCAGGGTCAACCCACCACACCACACTAAATCAAGGGCATTGAGGCTCCAGGGAGAGACAGAAACAGGTTGTGCATCTTAGGGACAAGAGGAGACTTCGGGCTAAACATTGCCTTTTATTATTCAAGCATGCATGTAACTTGTACTGCTTCTGAATTACACTTATTTTTGGATACCTCTTGGTCTATGTAAGCAAATATGCCTTTCTCATCACTTTTTTTTTTATAGTGACAGTAAAAAGAGTAAAATATCTTCTGTTTACTTGGTGTTAAAATGCAAATGGTTAGAAAGCCAGGAAACTGCAGAACTGAAATTTCCTGAAGCTGTGTTGCCTGAACATTCAGGATAGCAGCTGAGGTATTCATTGCTTAATTACATTAATCGCATTAAACTTGTGGAGAATTTAGGCAGGCATTAGCCCAAGTAATTCACACACTTAGCTTCCTTGTATGGTGTGAAATCTCAGATTGTATTGTCCCTACATGAATGGGATTGCTCCCCCTTGATCTTACTGTCTTTCCAGGCAGGTGTACCTATAAACCAGAAAATATCTAGAAAGTTACTTTAATGACAGGTGTGCTCTTATGTGATTTTTTTTTTTTTTTAATTGGGAAAAAAGATCAAAAACAGATGTACTGAGAGGAAGATTTGAAGGTATAAAGTCATGGATTTTCACAAACCATATTTTTGATAGCATACATGAAGTATCACCAGTTTAACTAGAACTCCTTACTGGATTTATCTCTGTGGCCATGATATTCTGACTGCTTTTAAGACCTCTTAGAGCTAATACAAAATAAGAGCAACCAGCATGTCCAGCGTGCATGCACAGATGAGATTCAGGCTGCTTGTGCTGGCTGAGTTGAAGTTAGTTTTATTTATTTGTACTAAACGCTCTGTCTTTTACACCTATGTTTTCCCCCCCTTCACCTACAGATCCAGTGCGGATTCAACTGGAAGCAGGTGCTGTAGCCCTTGGTAGTTTCTATGCCAGTCCCCTCTCATCTGGAGTCAGTAACATGATCAAGTTGCTACAGCCAACCATGACAGGTACTTCTGAAAAAAACTGATATAAGACATTGATGCTTCCTTTATTTGTTCTCTGAACACACTGCAACCCTTCTTAAGAAATGTGTGTAACAAAACAAAGGCTAAATTCTAACTGTACATTGCTTTTGTTGCAAAAGAAATAACAACAAAGCTGTTCTTGCTGTCTAGAACTGCAAATATGGCAATTAAATGCATTCATCCTATGCAAATTTGGTATGAGCGCTATGACTATGAATCCTGACTGTGTATCTGTGACCCAGGTGTATTCCTACAGCTCAGAGTTAAGCGATGTTCTTAAGAGTGATGCATATATCTAATGCCTTTCTGACTGGATAGTTTAGGCATCCTGTTTTTTCTCCGCATTTATTGTGTTGGCTCGTCTGAAACCTATATTGAAGCCTATAATTTTCCCCTGGTGTTTTACAGGGAGCTCAGGTCTCTGGTTTCCTTTCCAAGCTTTTTAGGTGCATGAAGGCTACATATGGTGACGCTAGACCCGTTATGGATGGTCCTAGGTATCTCACCTGGACCGTAAAGGAAAAGGGAGTTGGACTTGAGTTTCCAGGCTGTCTTTTTTTGGGTACTCTGACCACTGGTTAGTTTACTTTCACGGTTCTGTTTTACGGTACCTGCAGGCAATTTAATGCTTTTCTGTTTGGATATCTGGAGTGAGGGAGCTTAAGACTCTGCCTTCCTCTTAAGCTTCCTTCTTTCTTTCTGTAATCTACTTGCACAGGCAGGGGGATTGAGGAGAGTCTTTAACTGAATAAAGTTTCCACTGCTGTCCTGTCTTACCTTGTCTGCCTTCCAGATGAACATGTGATGCCTCTGGACCCAAGATGGAATATGCAGTTTTTGGATATCATTAGAAGTTCAATGAACTTTGATACAGAAATGGAACACACAGATCAGCTTCTAATCCTTTTGAAGTCTGTAGCAAATCGGTAGGTGACAGAAAAAGCTTGTGAAGACTGCCCAATGACTAATCAGTGCTGTATAAACACTTGCAGTATCTGCCAAGTATGTTTTTAGGTTTTGATCGATGTGGTGTAAAATACCTGTACAAAACCTCTGCCGGGTATTTAAATTCTTTGCTTCTTTTTTTCTGAAGATGCAGACTAAACCAAATCTTAATATAGGGAGCAGGGCTCCCAGCATTCCATATAGGCTGGAGTAGTTCAAGGACAAACCAGAACTGTGGGATAAAGCATAAAAGGGGCAGAAGCAGCAGTGTAAAATCTCTGACATAAAACTTAAATAGCTGCCCTGCTTTTGGATTTGGACTGCTTTTCCTAATAAGAGCAAAAAGTGCACAGATTTTGCAGTTACAGTATAAGGAAGCAGCTACTCACATATCCTACAAGTGGTGGTGTTGCATCTGCTTAGTAGCTCACTCCTTTTTCCTTCCTGGTGATTGCTGAAGTCAGGAGCCTGTTTTTTGTGAAGCTTGCTTCTGCAGAAACCATAATCAAGCAATTAGTTAGGCTGCACTTGATTCTTGTTTTGTAATAGAGTGAAATATCAAATGTCACTTTTTGTAGTTCACCGGTCTCATAAGGCAGAGGCTTTAAAATGATACTGAATTTCTAACAACTTTACTTTTAATTCAGGGCAGTATTCTTTCTTGAACGAGAAAAAAGAAGCTACACTGAGAAGAATTTGATTACCAGCAAGAAGCCAAGAAATAGTGTCTTAAGAATGTCTCTAGATTTCCGCAAAGGTGGGTTGATTTTCACTATTCCTTTCGGTTCTATGGTCCATTTGAAATATGGTTAATTTGCACTGTTAGGAAATGTGTACTTTAAACACGGTGTGTCCTGAATGTGCGAAGGAAGATCATGTGACTGTAAAGCAGTCAGGTGAGGACTAATATGATATGTAACACATTATTCTTAAATTAGATATACCTTATGCTACAGCATTTATGTCCAGCCTCTACTAGGTAATGAGTGCATGTCACTTCTCTCTTAATTACCTAAACTTTGGGAAGATGGTGGAGAGAAATTGGAATTGCATTTTGTCTTTGGCTAGTAGGAATAACCAAGTTCTTCAGACATGCTTTTGTTCTAATCCTCTTTCGATTGTTTTATGTAGTTAGGATGTTTACTCCTAAAGCAAAGGGGAAAAATTTAGTGATGAAGTTAGTATGTTGCATAGAAGCAATTGATCAATGTTTCCTTCATTCTGGATTTTTTTTTTTATATTAAATGTGTAAAGGTAATAAAGAATTGTGCAAATAGTAAAGGAATACTTTTTATTACTTTGATTCTTAGATCTTTTCAGGTTTTTTTCCGCCAACCACAGAGAGGATCTAGTGATCAGAAATTGACCCTTACTTGTCATGTGATGTGGCTGGAATATTCAGTCTCTCCCTTCCTTTCCCTCTTCCCCAAACCTCAGATCCAGGAAGTTACAACTGCCTTCCTCATGCGATCGTGGTCAACCTTGCTGCTTTCTTTGAACTTTGGGATGCGTTTGCATTTCACTGGGTGAAGTCTACTCAGGTGGCCTTAAGTGATGATGACATGCATGATGTGAGTAGACGTTTCAGAGTATGTTTATGGGAGTTATGTGAAATTAGACAGTGTGCAGAACACTATTTTTACTTTCAGGGACCGTGAAATAAACTACAGTGTTTCTATTGGTATTCAGAATATGCCTGATACCAGGCAAATGATCATGTTTGTTTCAGTGGCTGTATTTGTGCTCCATCTTCTCTTTTCTGTGTGGAATGTAGGTTTTCAGCCTGCAGATACTCAGGGTGGGAATTGTCTTACCTAAACGTATACGCCTGGGACCTAGATATCCATTGTGCCATAGAAGTGCCTGTTTCTCTCCACTAATGATAAAGGGAGTATCCACATCCATCTCAGATAAAGATATCTGAATCTGAACAGCTGACATGCAGGTCACAGGGGTGGTTCACTTCTCCCTCTCCCTTTTCAGACCACGAAGCTCATTTTGCTGAAATCTGACAATGACATTGTAGACTTGGTGCAGGATTGCTTGGTTTTGACTTGTGTAGTTCCACCTGCCAGCAGAGCCCTGTGGTATTTTAGAGAACATATAGTTGAGTGCTAGCTGTGTGCCACTAAGTATTAAAGCACTGCTTGATTCTGAAATTAATGAAAGTGACAATGTTTTGCATTTTCTCTTGCTTGAAGTAAACAGTATTCTGTAACATGCAGGGCTTAGCAATGGGAAAACTGTAACCTTTTTGGCTTGTTGTTAGATCTTATACTGCTTGCTGTGGCGTGACCGGTTCTGGGCAGTCTCTGACACTCTGACAGTGGATTCACCAGGGTTGTCACTTCTGTCTCTGCACTGGCACTGGGTAATGAAGCATCTAATTGACAGAATTCCTCAGATGCTTATTGGATCAGATCAGCACAAGTGAGTGGCTTTGATTTGTGTTTCTGTTAAATGGTTGTATAAATTACCCTTTGCAAATATTATAGCTAATTAACATTGTTTGCTGTAAGTGTCCAAGTTGTGTTCCATTAGTGATGCAAGTGCAATGTATTAAATAGCTGTTAATTTTTAAAATTAAGGTTTCTTAGCATTGGGTTTCTTCTTGCCCAAACGATCATCTAGAATTTTTACCCATTTTCTGTACTTTAAAGTTAGGTTGCCCCTTTAGTGGAAGTTTAAGAGAAAGGACTTTTCTTTCTCATGCGTCCTTTTGCCTTTTTTCTCAAATTCTGAGTTAACTGTGTGGGCTTTTTTTTTTTTTTTTAATCTCCAAGGGTTTCCAAGGAAATTCAGTCTGTTTCACAGCACATTCAGAGCTGCTTGGCCAATCCTGCTGGTATTTCTGCCAGTATGAAGATATTACAGAAGTCTCTAGGAAGACCTCTTCCTTTTAAGGTATTGGTACTCTGTTTGCAAAAGATTTGTTTTTCCAGTGATGTCCAAATATGCTTTAAAATAATCGTAAAGTTTTGCAGCACTTGCTTTCCGGGCCAGCAAAAATACATTCCTTTTGGACTTGTTAGATTGATTAAAAAGACAATTTCAGCATATGTTAATGTACATCTTTTTTGTGAAATATATCAGTTATCCAGACAGCATTTCTACTATTAATTATGCTTTGTATAGATAGCAATTATTTAATATAGAGTGGTGCACAAACATAAAAATATTACTACTTGCTCTGTTCTGGAGACTTGTGAATATCAGTATGCCACTTGATTATTTAGTGAACATATGTGCATATAGAATAGACCATGTACTTCCTTTTATACTGCATAGGATGATGGGGCTGCCTTATGACTTACCAAGACAAGGCCTTTGAACTCTGACAGGTTTTTTTTTTTTCCTTAAGTTACTTCACCAATTGGTGTCTTTCAATTAAAAAATCTTACAGTAAAATTTTCTAAAGAATATAAGTCCCTTTTTAAAAGCAGGGCAATAGTAGGCATGTAGGTTGCTCAGGTTGGTGATTAGTAATTAGCCCTAGGTTTTTATGGCCTTATGTTTCAAAGATACTCAGCTGTTCAAAAATATGCATACTTTGTGGGACTTTAAAGAATGTTTAGTGGTTACTGAGAATTTGGGGAGATTTTTCTAGGCAAATGTATTTAAATTGCAGATGTAAAAATGCCAGTTTCTTTTAAGTGACAGTAGCTTCTCAGGTTGGTGATTAGTAATTAGCCCTAGGTTTTTATGGCCTTATGTTTCAAAGATACTCAGCTGTTCAAAAATATGCATACTTTGTGGGACTTTAAAGAATGTTTAGTGGTTACTGAGAATTTGGGGAGATTTTTCTAGGCAAATGTATTTAAATTGCAGATGTAAAAATGCCAGTTTCTTTTAAGTGACAGTAGCTTCTGGCATTTTTTATTAGTTTGTGTGTTTATTGCCCTTAGTTTAGGTTAGTTGCTATGTTGCAATATTTTTTGTCTGCATAATCTATGTAGTTTCTTCACGAAGCAAAAGAAAAAAACAACTTGACAAGGAGGAATTGTGGCCAACTATTTAGATTTCTGTCTTCCTGCTGTATTGAGTAGGGCTACAAAAGAATTGTGGTTAAGTTGTTGCAGGTTGGTTTATATATACTTGTACTTCAGTCGTGTGCATGTGAATTTGAAATCTCGGTTTTGACTGCAGTCACAGATCTTGTTTGTTGTTTTGTTAGCACTGCTGAAACAAATTGCCACTTGTTCAAATGTCCTTTTTGTGTTTCCAGGATAAACTGGGCATGGAATGTTTTTCTCAGTTAAAAATTCTCAGCAAACCACTTAACATCTTGGAGCTAAGATTGGCCTGTGGAGAAAGTAGATGGCAGGAAAAAATGTGCTGTCTGAAAATTGCTGCCATTGGATGGAAGATGAAGAAAGCATTGCTGCAAGCTGATGGCTTGATAATTAGAGCCAATCATTCAGAAGATGTTAGTCTGGGTAGGTAACACTTTTGAAGAGCCTAAGAGGATGATTTCTGCCATCTCCATTCTTTTTGTGTACAAATGGAAAGGATGTGAAATGTTCACTGGAAAGAAATATAGTACATGCATTTATGTGCCTCTTATGCTCTGTCAAATAGGTCAACTAAAGATTTTTTTGAAAGCTGTACATTCACAACTGAGAGCAGAAGGAGTCATATATAGTCATTCAGAAGAAAGGTTTACTGAAGATACCGTCTCCAACCAGTTAGACCCTGCCTTGTTAAACCAGCTCTGCAGTCGGGTTCAGCTGTGGCCTGCAATGGAATATATAGGCATGCTCTGGCAGTACAAACTGACAGCAGATTATGTGGCCAAGGCTTGTACAAGAAGGTAAGAAGGAGGCTGGAGAAAGAAATCCTGTATTCTTTTCATGAGAATCAGAATCCCTAGCTAAAAGCTGTAACTTCGGTACTTTACATTTGTGTGTAAATCTGTGTGTGTGTGTATACACATACTATACGTATATGGCTGTGTGTATATGCATATGTATGTATGTAGTGCACACATATGCTTATATATATTTATGTTTATAAATGCATATGCACTCCTTGTCTGCATGCAGAATTGCACTTGGGCAGCTATAAAAAGGATCAGCAAAGGGAGTAGTTTTCTTCTTTTCTAACTTACTTTATTGATGCAAATATGGGAATGCTGATGTCCAAGCCCCTTGGAGTAAACACATTTGACTTCAGAAACTGCTTTATTAATGGTAGAATGGATTATAGGTGGAGGAGAACTAAAACCTTTTATGTAGTAAATGGGACATAGTATTTTCCTTTTGGAAATACATAGTATTTGCCTTTTAATGAAATAGAAGAGTCCTTCATGTTAGGAATTAACATGAAGATGTTTATCGCCATGTTGCCGGGGGCTACTGCAGAAAGACCGAGTTAGACCTGGTTATGGAGAAAGTACACTAGCATGCTTGCTTCCTTTTGTGTAAACTACACACGTATACTTGTAGTTTAAATTAACATTATTAATTTAAGAAGTGTTAGTGTTGTTTTAAGGAGCCAAGTGTATCTATTTTTTGATTGTTTTACCACTCCTTAAGAGAGAGCTCTTCATTTATGGATTTCAGTGAAAGTAACTTTTTGCGCAATAAGACTCCTAGAATCACTGATTCACTCTTGAATTCAGCAAAATTCTGATTTTCACAAGAACTAAAAAGCTGGAAGACAGTTTGTCTCCAGATGTTTTGTATGTTTTGCTGAACGTGTAGCTTATAGCTACAGAAGATCCCACTTCTTCCCCCTTTTGTTGTATTTAGATTTTGCCAACTTTGAAGGATGCAAGTGTTTTGAGTGTTATTTGAGTGCTTGTACTTCTCCAATGTTTAAAATGCTGTCATTTTAACCATTCAGGGAGTCTTCATTATTGTTACTTTCACCTGCCATTCCCAATTCGTTTTACTACCCAAATGATTTATTTCATGTGCCCTGGTTAAGCATTGCTCAGGTTGTATTTCTTTTACCTGCTACAGGGAGAACTGCAGTCAAGAACTAAGCGTATGTTCAGATCTAGTTCAGCTTATAGCTTTTTCCCTGAAGTTGACACCAGCTGCTTCTCACCAGCTATCTGGACTGTGGCACTTGTTACACCTTAATGAAGTAAGAACAAGTTTTAGTTTAATTAGTCTTGCAGAAGTTTTCAACAGACTCTTCAATATAGGTATCTATAAGATTTTTGACATGCAGTTTTTCTACCTGCGCCTGACAATAGTTGTTCCTTCTTTTAATAAGAAAGGTTATTAACTGTGAGCCTGCAAAAAGCATAATTAAAACACAACATTAAAACATAAATAAAACACAACAAAGTCTTAAATAACATAGTTCTGTATGATCTAGTTTGGTCCTATTTTTCCATTCATCCATCTGTGACCTAATGGAAAACAGGAAGTTGATTGAATGGCAGGTGCCAGCCTGGTTGTATCTATGTATTCAAAGTAATTTTATGCTGAAAAATACTTGCCTCTGTTCCTGTTAAATTTAAGAAAATTTAAATTCCTTTAAATTTTTTTTTAGGTGTGTGTTGCAAATCAAATAGACTGAGACAGTTATTCGATGCATTTTCTGTAGAGCATTTAATACATCAGAGCAATTCTGATCGGTTAATATTTAGCTATGATACAGTGGTGGTTGTGTTCCCACAAAGCTCAGTAAACCAGCAAGTTCACTTTAAATGCTTTGGAGCAGAATATTGGATAGCTTTACCTGTTTCATGCTTATGCAACCTCCGTGTATCATAACAAAAGGTTGCAAAGTCATAGACTAGAGGCTATATTCTGAAAACTTGCTCTGTAAACACACTGCATATTCCACAGACAGAAGGAGGCAGTGCAGGCCTCAGGAAGTGTACTCTTTTTGTTGAGAAGAGATGCAAGCAAACGCTATGTGAATTTGAAAAGGATCTTGAGGAATATCTTGTACTATCCCTACTGAAAAAGTGTCATACTCTTTTTTTTTTTTTTTCTTTCCCCTTTTTCTTTGTCTGTCTGTGTGATTCTCTTGCTCCCTGTAAATTATTCTCAGCTCTAGGTTTTTCTCTCTCCTTAGATATCCCCTGAAGAAATGTCTATTTTGTCATCTCAACTAGTTAATGCTGCATTAGCATCCTTTTGGAGCAGTACTTTCACCACGGACCCAGACTACTGGTTGACTTGGAGGCCACTACCTGCAACAGAGGAAAAGAACTTTTCTAAATCCCATATGAACTGTTCTATGAAGGTTTGTCTCTTCTGACCTAATCAAGCAACTAGGCTGAATACTCTTATTAAATAATTCAACAGCTTTCTAAATCAATACTGTAAGTTCTAGCATAGTCAGTGCAAGTTGCATCTGAACAATCTAACTCTTAATCTCTTAATTTAGGGCCCAGGTATTTTGACCCGAGCCGTTTTCTCAAAGTGCTTCTTTGAAATTCTAACTAGCAGCAGCAAGACAAGCCAGTGGGATGTGAGTGGGCTTCCTGTTCTGTCATCATCCCACGTGACACTGGGAGAATGGATGGAGAGAGCACAGCAGCTTCATGAAGTCAGCACAGTACTGTGGACCAACCTGCCTGTCTCTTCAATAGCAGATTTTAGGTATTAAGACCTCTCTTCCACATATATGTAGTTTAAATCAGGCATGTTACAGAAGCTTGCTTACCACATGCAAACTTTCTTCATTCCTTTGCCTCCAGATACACAGATGCTAGACTACAAGGAATAATGCTAGGCAGACAACTTTCTGCTCTGGTAGATCTGGTTCCAATGGATCTTCAAGAAGAATTTTTGGAGTGCTGTGAGAAGCTTAACCTCAAGGATCCTGTTGCATATGAGTACCTTCTCAAGATACTTAGAAGCATCACTGATCAGGAGTTACTTCCTAAAGAATTCCTGTTTCTCCTGCTCACTTGCTTGCAGCAGTTCTTTGGGGAAGGGCTTAAGGAGTTACCAGAGACAGCTTGGCGAGGAAGCCTCTGGGTGAATATTGGTTTGGTGCAGATCCAGGTGTGGCTTCCGCAGACCAGGTTTGATCCGGCTGTTAAAAGAGAATACAAGCTCAAGTACGCAAAAGAAGAGGTGAGTGCTGAGCTGAGTTGGCTTTTACCTCTGTAATGTATAAAATCAACGCAAAGGAGTTTGGCTTGGGTGTTCTTGGGCAAATCTTTGGTCACAATTTTTAAACTGTACAGTTAGAACTTCTTTTAATGTCCAAGAAGACGATGTACCTACTTGGTTACCAAACCCAGAACCTCAGAGAATGGTTTCTTCTTTCCTTTTTAGTTATACCAGCTGGAGTGTGAATGGAAAACAAACGATTTCTCATCCCAGCTCCATACAGGAAAAAGTATTGAAGATGAAGCAGTCAGCAACTATATTCATCCCCATCTCAGGTAACATCTTAGGCACTTAACTCTTCTCTTTTAGATTGGAAATTTCATCTTTGGAGGCTTGGGCTCCAAAGCTTTTCTCCACAGCTTTACAATTTTTGTGTTCTTCTGTAGAAATAAGGGTTGCTGATTTGAAAGTATCAATTTGCATGTTGAGGTGATAAAGAAAAATACAGAAGCTGTTCTGTTTCCATGCAGTGACTAAGGAATTGTCTGTACTGCTTTGTACTGCTGTAAATGCAACAATTAAAGCAGTGGCCTTCATATCTTGATAAAACTGAAGCTATGCCCAGAAGTGAAAATAAAGCCATACATTTAAATTACGGTAGTTTCATTAAAATGTGACAATGTTATCAACAAATTGAAATGAGATAGAATGTGTATCTATCACTGTAACTCTTCAAGGCCTTGATAGATGCCAGTGCTATTTTGCAGTGTTCTTGGACTGATTTGCACTGGGTAGAAATCTCCAGATGTGTATTTTAGCAACAGCCTTTGCCTAGGGTGCTGTGGATGAATTAAATATCTTACTACATAGAGTACACTGACATTCAGAATTTGTAGCCATTGTTTTGTTGTTGGGTATCTTTTTTTTAAGCTGAGGAACTTGAGGAGGAAATTTTAAGTGAACAGAGATTTCTCCTTTGTGCAGGTTTGCAGGTATCCCTTGTACATGCAGATAAAAACTGGGTATTATTCATGATTTTCCACTATTAATGGAAGTTTTCGATTTCATTATAGACATAGAGGATCTTATAGTTCTATGCTATTGCTTAAAGAGAATGATAGTCATTGAAAGCAAGTTCTGAATGGCTGAGTTTTACCAATTGCTTCCAGTAATACTACTTTTTCCTTAATGCTCACAGAGCTGTCAGGTAGCAAGCAAAAAAGTAATTGAAGTTTGAAGTGTGTGTGTGGGGAAAAGAGAAATACATATGCATGCTATACAGGTGTCACTTCTTGGTTTTCTTCCTTATTTGCTGTTTCACACAAACTAGCAGAATATTTCTGATGAATCTTTTTATATATCTAACTGTTATATTAGATATAGATATAAACATGTTTATATGAAATATGTTTATATGTCTAAACTGGTTGATGTTATTTCTTAACAGACTGTTGCATGAAAGAATGCAAAGGTTGAAGGAGCAAATAAGCAGTCTTTCCAGAAAAAAGGCCTTCAGGCCTCCAGCTCCACCCTACGATTGCTTATACCAGGAGGCTCACCAGTACATCAACAGTATAGCACGGGTTTCTTCAGTCCAAGATCTTTTAGCCCGCCTTCTGAAGTTCCTCCGTGGGGAAAGACCTAAATCACTCCAGGCAATACAAAACCTGTTAAATGAAGAAGCATCTTGGCAACAATCACACCATCAGTTTAGAAAACACCTGGCAGAGGAGTACGCTGCATTCCCTGATGCCATCATTCCACTGCAAGCTGCCATCTTACAGTTGCAACATGGCATGCGATTAGTGGCTTCTGAAGTTTACACGGCGCTTAAAAGTTTTGTGCGTCCAGCTGATCTGACCAACCTCCTCACTTCTTTGTTGACATTTCCTTCTATTGGCCATGCCTTCCCCACTTACTTTGCTCGTGCAGAAATTTTATGCTCAGTGAATTCAGTTGAGGTCCTTCATGGACTTAAAAAGTTTTCTCTGAAGCACTCTGAAGGAGAATCTGAGGGAGTAGAGCAGCCTTGCCCAACTCTGGAACAGCTCCTAGTGAATGCTTTGTTGTATCTTCGATGCCATGTACTATCCAGAGGAGAGATGGACCAGAAATCCCTGCAGCTTTTTAGACATCTGTGTCAGGTAATATCTGAATGCCAGTGGCCAGGTTTCTTGCACTGAACTACCTTGTCCCCAGTATGAGACAGACATGGATCTGTTAAAGCGGGTCGAGAGGAGGGCCACAAAAATTACCAGAGGGCTGGAACACCCCACTTGTGAAGAAAGACTGACAGAGTTCGGGTTGTTACGCCTGGAGAAGAGGAGGCTCCGTGGAGACCTTATTGTGGCTTTTCAGTATATAAAGGTGGCTTATAAGGACAGAAGGAGACTTTTTATCAAGGCTTGTAGTGATAGGACAAGGCGCAACGGTTTTAAACTGAAAGAGGGTAGATTTAGATTGGACATAAAGAAGACATTTTTTACAGTGATGGTGGTGAGACACTGGAACAGGTTCCCCAGAGCAGTTGTGGATGCCTTATCCCTGGAAGTGTTCAAGGCCAGAAGTGTTCAAGGCCAGGTTGGACGGGGCTTTGAGTAACCTGATCTAGTGGAAGATGTGCCTGCTCATGGCAGGGGGGTTGGACTAGATGATCTTTGGAGGTCCCTTCCAACCCAAACTATTCTGTGATTCTACCTTTATAATTGTCAGTATAATGTTCTTAAACTTTTTTTTCCCCCCCCATTGAATTGATAAAAGATAATGTTAACATAATCTGAAATATTGGATTAACTTGTTGGGATTTTATCAAGACATGAAATCGTAGCCTGTAATGGTTACCAAAGATTTTATTTATACAAAAAACCAAAAAAACTCAAAACCACACCAAAAAAAATCCCAATTATAAAATGGTTAAGAAAGGAGACGAGAACTTGGCCAAGCACTCCATTGCATATTGTTTTCTGTGCTTTTTCCTCATTGGTTTGTTGAGAGGGCAATTTACAAATCTTCTCTCAAGTTAGATGGCTTTGATTTATACTGTTGTAGACTGTAGAGGAGGAGAGAGCCAAACAAGATAGATGCTGCCCTTTTGATGAAATATGAGGTGATGAGGTGATTTTTAAACATTAACTTCTGTAAAAGTATGCTGCTTTGTGTTTCTATAGGCAATTATAAATGAATGGGATGAACAGGAACGCCGTGCCCAAGAGCAGGAGGCAATGGAACGCAGTCTGTACAGATACAGAAGTAAAAGTCATGGGAAAGGACGGAGTGAGGAAGAGGAGGAAGAAGAAGAATTTAGGAGGAGATTTCCCCTTCATGAAAAGGTAGCAACTGTAACAGAACACAAAAACTATGTCTGAAGTAGCTCCTGAAAAGGCATGCTTTAAGTAAAATGAGATGAGGAATTAAGTTTTTCCTTCAGCCAAAAGAAAAACATGCGGTAGATTTTGATAGAAGGGTATTAAATACTGTGCTTTTAGTTTATTTTCCCTTCTGCTTGTAGAAATTTTTTGGAATTAACTTCTGGACTTGAACTGTACTGTGGTTCAGCTTGAATAATCCCAAATTGCTGCATGACAATATCATTAGTTATTTGTTGTAAAATTCTGGAGTTTGATTCATTTAGCCAGTAAGGTCTGCTGAGGTTTAATTACCTCTGAAGAAGGCTAATCTCGTTGATTAAATAAAGCTGTGAGACTTTTTTCAGATATAACTGGCCTGCATTACTGAATGATTTTCGAAGTGTGTCTTCACCAGGCAATGTTGTGCAGTACAGAAATCCATGAGACAATTACATGTGTCAGTGTGTTGTTGGGATGTAATAGTTCAGATCTTCAAGTGACCAAACAGCATTGAGGTGGTTTATCGGCAGATAAGACCGCTGCTGCTTTTTATGAAAGAGGTTTTGTTGGCAGCAGCTCAGGGCTCACTGTACTGCACTCTTGCCTGCTGTGGTTATGCCCCTTCATTGTTCTATTCACCTGTGTTCTGTTTCAGACTGACATCTGAGCTGTGAGGTAGGCAGTGTATCTATATAGTGCCAGCTCCAAGTCATTAGCATATTGTCACAACGCCAAAAAGTGCAAAAAGGGTGGTACGGAGGGGAGGTGTTAAAGGAAGAAATTATGATTGGCCTTTGATTATCGTGTAATTTGCAGGACTTTGAAGATATCACAGCTCAGGCAAGCCTAGAAGAAAAAATGGAAACTGAAGATCCATTGGAAGACCGGCTGAAAGTTGATAGAGCCCTTTTGTCCAAGAGCTCTATGCAAACAGTAATGATGGTTCATCACCAGTTGTGCTTAAACTTTGCTCGATCCCTGTGGTATCAACAGAGTCTGCCTTCTCATCAAGCCAAACATTATTTCAGTACATTTATTTCCTGCTATCAGACTGGTGCATGCCTGGTGTCGCAATTCTATCCTTTAATTGGTAAGATTGCTAGCGATATTTCAGATGTGCAGGTTTAGCTTTGTAATGACTTGTTCCAAGTTAATCATATTGCAGGTCAAGAAACAGACCTGTTGTGGGGAAAAATGCACAAATGTCAATTTTCTTTTTCCAAAGAATTTGCCCCATGTTCAGAATTGTCTTGATGGAATGCTTTAATTTTTATTCTTTTATGGATTTTTTTTTTTATTCCATTTGTTAATATATAAGACCAACACAGTTTAAGAATAAACTGAATCAACTCTACTAAGTGAAATTTTGATCACTTGCATCTGCATAATCCTGTGGAAGACAATGCACTTGCAGAAATTTCCCAGAATTAAAAATTGCAATTAAGTTCATAAAAGAATTGGTTTAAATGGACCTTCTACAATTTAAAAAAAGAAAAAAGAAAAGTATTTTTTTTAACCCTGAATTTTGGCACACTTGATGTGTAAATCATTGTAACAACATGTGAGACCTCAGGGTCATCACCTCTCAAAGCAGATTTATACTTCAGTTCTGATCTAATAAGTGTATATGGGTGCAGTTAAGAAGCAGCAGATAATGCAACAGAGCTGCTGTTTCTGCAGTAACTTATTTTTGTGTTCATACCTGAGGTGCAATATATCTGATTTTTTTGTGTCGGATTACTTTTTCACAGAGCCTTGTTACTAATTTTGTAGTAAATATCTCCTTGATGTGAATTTATGCACAGAGGAACTGTGGTTTTCTGACAGGATCACAGCCCACCTTTAGGATGCTGATTTTACTTTTATACGAAACTTTGATAAAGAGGATGTAAAATTTAAGTATGTTTCTTTTCTTCCATACTCCCATCTCATTGCTTATGTATGGCATATTCTTGTATCCTTGTAATACATAACATGCTAAGGCTTGGGATACAGGAAAAAAAACTTTTTCTATTCAACTGAAAAAAGAATTAATAGCATGTGTGAGGTCTTCCTTTTTTCTGCTTCCTAGGTGCCGAAATGAATGATAGTCTTTTGGGAAGCCAACTTCTAGTTAGCACTCTTCTTCACAATACCTTTTTTGAGGAATTAACTTCAGATCTTGTGCTGCAGCAAGATGGCCCGTATGACTTTTACCAACATCCTAATATTCAGCAAGTCCGACAGTGCCAACCTGTACTTGATAATTTTGCTAAAGAAGTAAATGGGTTACTGCAGGAATGGCCGGAGCATCCAGTACTTGTGCAGGTAAAGATACCTCAGCAAATGTTTGGGGAAAACTGGAGCGTTTTAGAATTGCATTTGTGTGTAAATATGTGTATAGATATGCATAGACATGTGCACGCATACACTTGCCTAGATGTTGTCTGTATTACTTATGCAGATGTTTTGAAGTCACACCTGTTTCTTCTTAAGAGGTATTAGCTGTTATTAGCTGTTCTGTTTTAGTTACGAAATGTTAAGTGGTATTCACTGCCTACTCTGATCTTACAGCTTTAAGCAATCTTCAACCTGTCATACTTCAAAGATTCTTGAGGTCTTTTGCTGTTCGGGCTCCTGTTTTTTCCAAAATTCTTTTTTTCATAGTGCTTTAAAATGGATATCTTTGGTCCCATTTACGGGGCCTGTGTGGCCCTCAGGTTATATTTCTTACAGTAACGCAGAAACTCAGAATCGATTGGAACTCTTTGCATTAGGTCACCTGTGTTCCTTTCCCCGAGTGTACTGGCCTTCAGCGAGCTACTAGTGAGCTTATACTAAAACAAGGAAGCAGTTTAAAATTAAAAAAAAAACCTATTCTTATCTCTTGCAGAGGAGGGTTATGCTAATAAAAATTAGCTTAACTTCATGACTGCTTCTGTTGGAGATCAGTTACTATAGGTTGAATGTTTGTTTTTTATTCTGCAGCTGTTAGTTGTGATGGACAGAATCCGGAGTTTTCCACTCTCTTGTCCTCTCTCGAAGTTCCTGAATGGCTTGGAAATTCTTCTTGCAAAGGCACAAGTAAGAAAAGAGCTAAGGGAAACTTTTATTTTCTCTTTTATGTTTCCTTATTTGTACTGGTGCCATGATAAAAACAACTGAAAGCTGTCTGCTTTCCAGGATTTGGGGAAGTGAACTTGCTCCATGCTGTAAGTTTAAGGAGTAGGAACGTAATCCAGAGTACTGCATGAGTCTTGCCATGCAAAGACTAATTTCTGGCTTTGTATAAAGGGGATTTTATTTTTTTTTTCTCCCCAGGACTGGGAGGAAAATGCTAGTCGAGCTTTGTCCTTGCGAAAACATCTTGATTTGGTCACACAACTGATTATTCAGTGGCGTAGATTGGAGTTGAAGTAAGAACTGTCCTTCCCTACTGCTTTTTCTTAGATACTGTAAGCTTCCATCTCTGTACAGAGACACATTCCAATGCAGAATTGCCTTAATCATGGAACATGCTTCTGTGTGTGTGCGTCTGTCCTAGTAACAGTGTGGGGAAAAAAAAACCCAAAGGAGCAGCTGTACTGGCTCAGAATGAGCATGTCCAGCCCATGATGACCCTATGTGTATGCCTCAGGAGGAATAGAAGCAGGACCGATAACTACAGTACTTCATCCTAATATTTTCCCAGTGTTCTCCTATTTTCTTCCTAGGGTTTGCTGAGCCTGCAGTGTTTTCTGTTTAACAATCCCCATTAAATTTTCCTTAAAATTATTGTCCAGTCTCCTGTTAAGACCATGTAAAATTTTTATATCCACTGTATGCCATGATCAGGAATTCCACAAGTCTACCTCAAGTTTTGTGAAAAGACACTTTTGAATCTGGCTCTGACTGGTTTTGTTTTACCGTCCCTAGTTCCTGTGTTTCTTCTCTCATATTTAATAATAGTGGCAAAGCAGTGATCCTCCAGAGTTGATTGTATATATTAAGCATATATGCAGATTAGTCCATCTTGTAAAATCTTCTTTTAGTTTAGTAGAAACAGAGAATAAAGTTTGTAGTGTTTGGAGCCCAAACTACCCACAGTATTTTTGCTTTATTTTTTTCTTCTCTCCCCTTCCTTATTGTTTCTAGTTGCTGGTCAGTAAGTTTGGACAATATTATGAAGCAGCATGTAGAGAAATCCACAAAGCACTGGTTCTCAATCTATCAGATGATTGAGAAGTATGTTCAAGAACAGACAGAGGCAAACACAGAAGGTAAGTGCTGTCCTTATATGAATGTGTGATGCAGTTCCAGCAATTACTAAGAATGCATAATTAAGGTTCTAAGTGCCAGAGTTTGACAATTTCAGGGGTAGTTCTTGTCCCCTTTGCCCTACAATAAATTCCATGACTGTATAGGGTCTTCCATATAGAGTGAACTTTGCTTGGTATTTATTTCTGGAGCCACCTGTCTCTCTCATAGGACCAACATTGTAGGTGGTGTAAAGAAAGAAAATGTCTGCAAAAAGCATCTAAAAGACAGTTACCACAGTTCTACTTTGTCATGCACATATAAACATTTCAAACAGATTTGGAGGGGAGGAGGCCTCCATCTCCAGCTGGAAAAGGCGCCTCATTTTTTTAACTGCACAAAGCATAATTCGTGTCCCAGCTGAACTGCTTTTAACATTCTGTATAAAGCCTAAAGAATTCTTACAGTAAGTATGCTTTGGTACATACTGTTCTTAGCAAATCTGTCTGCAGGTGTTCACGTTACATAAAATCGGGGAAAGAATATAGCTCTCAGTCCCTTGCCTCCCCAAAATTCAGTGAAATTGTGAAGATGAAAGTAGCATCCTCTGGCATGAGGCGGGGTTATTCCAATCTCATGACTAATTAATGCACTTACCTGACGAGCTTCAGATCCTTGGGTTATTTTACATCTCCAGGTAGACAGCATGTCTTCTTCCATAGGTAATGCCCTAAAGACACTGTATTCTCTACCAGATTCTTCTAAGTTCTATTTCTGTCTTCATGATTTTGAGGAGTTAAGGAACTGGCAGTGACTAATTTGTACTATGGCTCATCATAACCGAAAAAGCCATTCATTCATAAAGAATAGCAAGTATTCTTTAAACATCTGATACTCTCTGAAATTGGACATGTCGCTGGCCTCCTCAGTCGCTATCTTACTGCTGCCTCTCTTGTCCCCTCTCCTTTCTTCTAGTGTGTTGTTTGTTGGTTTTACTTATTATTAAATTAGAATTCTTCTTCCCCCATGCCCCTTTCCTATTTTGTGTTGAACCTTTCCTAATAGAGACCTGATATTTAGTTGGAAGTTTACAAAGAGGAGACAACAATTTTCATGTAGAGTTTTGTTTGTTTGTTTTCTCCCCCTTTCCTTCTAAATTTCTGGTGCAATGTTCAGAAACTGAGCAAATGGATCTGAAAACGCTGGTCAGCACACTACAAGCTTTCATTGAAGGATCCACGCTGGGAGAGTTTCATGCACGACTTCAAGCACTACTGGTTTTCCACTGCCATGTCCTGCTGATGCCTCAAGTAGCAGAAAAGGGTAAGTTGTTAGCATTACATGTGTTGAGTCTTCTTTACAACAGCCTGACCATCAGGTATTCAAGACTTTCCAAAGAGTTCACTAAGCTCATAAATACAACACAAGCCTATGCTGCTGTTTCTCCCGTTTTCATGAAGAATACTGTTGGTCAGTTTACCCCATCTTTTGGTGTTGCTAAGTTTCATGATTACAAAAAAAAAGGGATGCATTTCTCCTCTTGATACTGAAGAATATCCTGTTTTAAAAGAAGCTTGTTATTGTCTGTCCCCTCTAGATGTTCTGTGCAGCATCCTGTGGAATCTGTACAATTATTATAAGCAGTTTTCAGAGTGTGTTGAGGCCAGAATCACTGAACTTCGTCAACCTATAGAAAAGGAACTTAAGGTAAAAGGAAACTTTGCTCAGACAATGTACTGACCTAATCAAAGGAACAGTGGAGCAGATATTACTTGAATTTGTATATAATAGCTCTGTTGGCTGCTGAAATCCCTACTATACTTCACATTTTCTTTGGCAATAATTTTTTTCGGGGGGGCAGGGGGGGGTTGGTTGAAGTCTTTAATGTTTGGTCATTCCCATTTTGCCATGGAGGTTTCTCCCTAGTAGTGAAGCCCCTTTTGGATTTCACAACATTTGGCTATGCAGCAGTTTTAGCGTAAACACATATATTAATAGAATAAGATGTCTATGCAATAATTTGCTCGCTTACTAAAATGTCTTGCATTTTAAGACCGCCAGATCATCATAGCAGATCAGCTTTAAAGATCATCTTTCATATGCAAATACTTCATTGCATTTATATAAGTAATCCCATTGATTATTTATTTTCCTAATAGGAGTTTGTGAAAATTTCAAAGTGGAATGACGTCAGCTTCTGGGCTATAAAACAATCCGTTGAAAAAATACGCAGGTAACTCAGAGCTTGGAATTAAGCTCCATATTTGGAACCTTCCTTCTAGATCATTTCTCTATAATGTTAAATTTGAATGCAAGAATGTTTCTTCTGCTCATAACACAGTGGAAACATTTATTTCCAGCAGCTGAGAGATTTCCAGGATTATAAAACCCTGTAACATTTTTGCTTTCCTTTGGTAATTAGGACCCTCTTTAAATTCATGAAGAAGTTTGAAGTTGTTCTGGATGAGCCATGTCGGCCTGCCTTGGTGGAAATTGGTAAGGAAGAGCAGCTGGACTGCTTGCAAAAGCAGGAAGAATCTGAGAACAAAGAGACCAAAGTTCAGAGGCTAAACGACACGCTGAGAAAAATTTTGTCTGCTAGAACAGATGTTGTCAAGGTGACTGTATTCTTTATTCTAAGTGTGGGAAGGATATTTTCTCTGTTCTCATCTATATGTTTCTCTTCACTGATTTATGCAGAAAAATCTTATGTAAGTGTCAAATCTGTTGAATTATATCATCAGCTTTTTGGTCTTACTTGTGTTCAGTGTTATGAAACACTGCAGATGGGTGGAAATGCAGCATTGAAAGACAAGCATGTTCTGTATTGATTTGGCACAATATCTATGCTCTAATATAGAGATGATAGCAGTTACACATTTCATCTCCAAGTTGCTTGCGTATTGTCTGCAGCAATTTTACTTCCTTACTAGCGCAGTAATACGGACTGGGAGTTGAAATTATTATTATCTTTTTTTTTTCTAAACAAGGACCCAGACAAATGATCATGTAGCTGTAGGATTTGTGCGTATATAAGCTCTGATTAAATATAAAATTACTTTGAGCTTGAATCCTGATAGGGGAATGCACTACACTGTCATATGTTTGCTGTTGGCTTGTGTACTGCAAACATTTGCCTTGGACTAGCTGATACGTGATAAATCCTACTCCACAGTGCCACAGTTTACTGTGTCTCTAATTAAGTTGTCCAGCTCAGAGAGGAAGTCAACTAATTTTCTTCCTGAAATAGATTCTTATTCACATTCATTAGCTTTTATTAATAAGATGCAAGGAGACAATCGTAACTTAACAGAATTTGGGGGTGAGTGGGAAATGCTCAGTTACTCTCGGCTTCCAAGGCTTTGTTTAGTTTCTTCAGACCAGGAGGGTGGCTGATCTTGCTCTTGTCCTGTGACAGTCAGGAGGGTAGGGTGAGGAGACAGAAATCTGATGCAAATCTAATGTGTTTGGTTGTGGCTTTGGTTTGTTGGTTGCTGGTTGGTTGGTTTGTTTGCAAGCCTGTTACTGATAGTTAACAGGGTTGTTGGTTTCACTTGTTGCAGTTTCATCTTGTCTTCATTCCTTAACCAAGATGCATGCAGTCTTAAATTGAACAAACCCTAGGGATTAGCTTTGGACGTGCTGGGGGATTACTTCTGTTATTTAATAATTTCTATTTGCTTACTGTTTTTGTTGTTGTTTAGTAGTGCAATTAAATTTGTGTCTAGTGGAAAGTAAGTGATGGTGTTCTTATCTAATGCCCCGAGGGCATTAGTGATTTAGGTTAATGTGCCTTTTGAGTTTGGAAGGCTGAGGAAGCTGACCTGAAGCAATGATAACCTCTATGACAGAGGTCATGACAAACACCTAAGAGTAGGATCATAGCACCTTCCATTTGTTTGGCTGTTTTCAAAACTAATGTATGCCTGACATACATATATTGTGTTGGTGCTGAACTGATCACAGGATTATGTGGGCATGTTTTGGGGTTTCAGATGAATGCAGAATTTAGCCCTTGTTTTTGCAGCAAGTTACTCTTAATGGTCAAATAAGACAGCTTTGAGTATGTGTGTATAATTGGACTGTTTCTTTCATTTTTTTTCTCAGAGGGCACTCCCAGAAGAATGTCAGGGTGGCATAACATTTCATACAGAATCTCTTCAGTATCGTCTGCCTAAGCTTACTAAAAAAATGAAGAAAATGTGTACAACAGTTACAGAAAATAATTCATTCTTAAGTTTGGTGGAAAATCTTGACCAGTTCACAGGTTAAGTATTCTTGTGATTTCCATACCATAATTGACCTCTGTAACATAAATGGAACAAATGGAAAAAGTGTAGATATGTAGTTCCCTTCCCAGACACTGTCTTCCCATGTCTGCTTTGTGTATGTTAAATTTACACATCTCTTTCCTTTCCCTGCTGTCTTCTGTACAGGTGGTATCATTGTTTCTGTAGTTGAACTGCAAAATTTAACATTTGATCAGACAGCAGATAAGGAGAAGCAGAAATCAGAGGCAAAGCATATTCAGATGCAAAAACAACGGGCTTTGTCAGATCTCTTTAAAAGCCTTGCTAAAACAGGTGAGCTTTGACTAAAAATGTGCTTGGTTTAAAAGTACAAAGTTCTTAAGCATTTTACTATTTTTGCCGATACATCTAAACCTACTATAATACTATGTTCTAGAAGTCATTGAGCCACTAATATGTAGAAGCATTTAAGTCTCTGTCTGTTGACTATGAGGCCTGGTGTGTTCGTCCTTTCAAATACCTTCTCTTCTTCTTACATTCCATTAGATGTACAACAGTAGCTTTTCTGAAGCAGAAATCTACTTTATCTCCAGTCAGCAGAAGTCACTGCCCAGCTTTTAGAAACAAGAGGGAAGCTCATTATCTTGTATCCATTCTCTGATCCAGAACTGAAATTAAGTTAGCTCATTAGAATGAGAGCCCACCTCTTGATTGGCAGATTGGCAGAGATCAGTTTGGCAGAGGTGTGGTTGAGCCATGGAGACTGAGTGGTCTGTTGATGAGAACCGTTGGAGGCACCCTGTTCAGCAGCTCAGTCTCCATTGCTCCCCTTGCTAGTCTTAAGGTAAAGGGCCTACCCAAACTATTAATTGTTGCCTTTTCCTTTGGTGTTACGTTAAATTATTCATCAACTGTTCTTAGTCACTGAGCAGTGTAGAAACTAGCAGAAGTAAGCAGTCTTGTTAAATACACAGCTGTCTGACAGCATTCTGCTAAGTCGTAGGCAGAAGTAGAAATTAATGTAACTTTGCCAATTGTTTCCTTCTTTTTTGAAGAGAGTTTGGTGTTTTGGTGCTTCTCTTGGAAGCTATAGCTTCCAGCCTGCAGTGATCCTAAGAACCTCTCAAAAACAAAACAAAACAAAATTATTTCTATTCCTCATGGTTGCAGAAAGAAGCTTGGAAAGATGAAGTTAAGGGTTCCAAGAGGGCATGATTTTGATAACAAACTAACTCAGTATCACAACACTTGGAAAGTAAATGAAAACAAAACCATCCTAAATGCTTTCTCAGAGGTGGGAGGAGGCTTCAGTTGTAGTTTTGAGTGTTTGGAGTTTATGCTACTTAAATGAGTTGATGTGTGTACTGGGTAGATAGTTCCCAGAAGATTAAGGTCCTTTTGTATTTAGATGACTGCAAATACAGGTGAATCTTAAGCGGGAGGTTTCCAGCACATACACTTTTCCTGTGTTTGGCATTTTTTGCACCCACTGGTGCCAAAGGAATATCTGCTATTGGTGCCCTGTGAAGTTGGTGCTGGAGGAATGACATACTGTGATGATTTAAGTAACACGTGGGATTTGAATTCTTTACTGGGCTCTGTCTTTGATTTCAGGTGACACCTTTACCTTCCCCATTCATCAGCCTTTTCATGTCTTAAAAATGAGGTGATGATCCCTAACTCAGCTTTCTTAAAGGACCAGGAGCAGTGAAAAGTGTTGCTTTTAAGACTTGTTCTCCATTTTGTTTGGAAAAATGGCAACATAACCTAAATAGTTAATGAGTATTTCTTACCGGCTCTGCTTACCTTCAGGATACTTTGAAAGGAGTGTTTTAATTGGCTTGAGAGAAATGAGCATATTTAATCCAGTTTTAAAAATAGCTAAAATAACAGCCTTAAGACTGAGCTTTAAAAGTACATAGCTGTAACTTTCTCAAGCTGTAGCCTGCCTTTCAAGGCTTTTCGTTTTTTTTCTCTTGGCCACTACCACCAACCTCCTTTATACACACAGCTCTATGTTTGTCTTATTTCAGCTGTGTTCTTCAGCTGTGTTCAGCTGAAGATAGCTAAGCTACGATGTGTTCTTACGTACAAAACTTGCAGCATGTTCAAAGACTTGTCAAAATCAGACAGCATAGGAAAAAAACCTACATCAGAAGATTTTATCTCTTAATACCAACTGTATGAGTGACATTTTTCATATAAAAGAATGAGGGCATAAAAGGATGTGTGTTCAAATGTCATTCCAGGTTTGTCATACCGGAAAGGTCTTTCTTGGTCCCGTTCAAAAGACTATAATGAAATACTCTACCTACATCCACTGGACTTGCGTAGTGCATTAGGTGTAGTAAATTGTACACATGAACTGGATGCCACGTATGTACACAGTATTTCTAACCCTTAGATTGTATAAATTGCAGCTATAATATATGGAATTTATTGCATGTGGATTTAGACTGGAATTTCTGGACTGTAATTCATTTACGATTTTACATATTCCCTTCCTCCCATTACTTCTCAGTTGGAAAATCCTGTACATACTGTAATGACATGTACAACTGAGTGAGGGTTTTGTTCGTTTGTTTTTTAATTTGCGCTTTTGACAACTGTACCCTCAGTTTCATTGTTTCTGTGAATTAGATTTCAATTAGCCCTCCACCATCCAGCTTTTCCTGGGTGCTTTTCTAGCATCGTATTAGAATGTAGACTGCTAATGATTTTATTAAAGATGAGTTGTAATTTACAGGGATTACTTAATTGTTTTGTCTTCATTTGAATAATCGGATATTTCAGGAAAAAATACATAGACTTCAAAGTGGGCATTTCTGGAAGAACTTACCTAGAGGAAAGATGTTCTTTCAGATGCTTCTCTCTTGTTTTTCTGGCAGCAAGTGATTTTTGTCATTGAGACATGCTGGTTATTGTCCTCCTCAGATGTAAGGGTTTAGTTTATAATATTTTTCATCAAGGCCAAAATAAAGGCTTCCCTATCAAGCTGGATTTAGCTGCATGGGGGTAAGAAAAAAAAATCACTAAGAGTTAAATGACATTCAAAGATAGAGATTTTGTTGCTATTGCTTAAGGTTTCCTTAGAGTTTATTTTAAAAATTAAATGTTTCCTTAAGACTAGAATACTTGTGGAGAAAATGAAGAATTACAAGATCAATGCATTTGCAAAATAACAAATTGTAAGCAATTTTGTTAGGTTAAAGAGCTGACCTGGTGGTTCCAGTGTGCTGGAATTATATACCTTTCTAATATCAGACTTTTTTGTGCTCTGTCAGGTTGCTGACAGAGATTTCTTCTGCCTGGGATGGATGCCAGAAGTACTTCTATCGGTCACTTGCACGCCACTCTAGACTTCAGACAGCATTGTTAGCACCTGCCAAGGTAAAAACACCGAAGTAAAAATAGAAATCCTACTTCTGTTAATTTTATTTTACCAGCTTGGACTGAAATTTTCTAGTAGTAAAAAGGTGATACCAGATAATGCTATGTTCTGTAATATACAAAATACGATATTTTGGGACCAGTCATTAAATGCAGCATTTTAAAACCAGTTGTTTTATGAATGAACAATATTAGTTTAGTGAACTAAGTTAATGATCTGTTCAGTGTACAGTATCTTTCGTCCCAACAGATCCCAAATTGCTACTTTTTGTGTATGAAGGAAACTCCCAAAATGCTGAATCAAAACTTTCTAGGAAAACAAAACCAGGATTAGTTGGTGCTCACAAAAAAAATCAGTTGAGATTTATAATTGGGCATAATTGGAGCCTGTGTCTAACACAAAAAGTGCTGATATATTTCCTTGCTTAA
Source organism: Aptenodytes forsteri (assembly GCF_000699145.1). NCBI lineage: Eukaryota > Metazoa > Chordata > Aves > Sphenisciformes > Spheniscidae > Aptenodytes > Aptenodytes forsteri. Next base: position 2,503,752 of record NW_008795523.1, read on the forward strand.
AAATTGGTCTAAAATCAGTAGAAGGAACAGATGAGCTCTGCCAAATCAATACCGCTTTTCCAGTATTCCAGGAAAAAGGGATCTCTTCCAGATAGATGCTCTTCCTCTCACTATGCTTCACTCCTTGTTTTACAACATGATCTTACCAAATGTCACAGCTGATAATGGCCATAAATAATGGAATGTAGCTGTGATCAGTTTTGCTCTGTGTTGTGAACATTTATTCTAAGCTTTAAAATGGGATCCCTCCTAATGAAAGGAGTGAAAGTAATTGTCGGTAAATCTGGTAAAATGAATTGTGGAAGTGGTTTTTAGCAATGGTCATGAATGTAAAAATTTAGGCTGGTATCTCTTTAGATTTTAATCATCATTTATGTAAGGTAGCTTTACCATTGGAACTAAATTCCTGATAAGAATTGCTGCAGTGGAGTGCCATTTAATATGACTGTTGTTGCAGAAGCTACTTGAAAATAAAATTTATATGCAGGATATATGGAAGATGCAGAAAAATAAAGATGGGGAAACAGTAATAACTATAATTTTTGTCTGCATTTTAAGACTTGTTCAATTAAACCATAACCTTTCAGCCTGCTCAGTGAAATGAAACGGAGGCACAGAGAATGTTGTTGTCTGCTTATTCATTTAATTGTTCCCTCCCGCTTTTTCTGTATCTGTTTTCTTTAGGATATTGGACTAGGTAGCATTGAACGATGCAAAGGATTCACTGCACACCTCATGCAGATGCTTGTCAAACAGAGACGATCTCTTACTGCATTGACAGAACAGTGGATTTTACTGAGGTATTTTGCATTTTCCAACATTTAAACGTTGGCAAGGAGTTTGACAGTAAGCAATTCAGTTCAGAAAGAAGGAAAATAAGGTAGAAGAAAATAAAATTCTTCCCCCCGCTTTCCCATTTCTCTCCTGCCCTCAATTAAGCCTAGATAGAAAAGATTGGAGGGAGGAGAAAAAAAAAAAAAAAAGGGGTTAGATATTGTTTATCCTGTCACTGCAGCCAATATTTTGGAATCAAAATTATTTGGGAAAACAAGTTAGGCATACATGAAGACCATGAAATAATTACTGTAGATAATTACACAGTTAACCCATTAAACCTATAGATTGTTAAATCTCTCTCATTTGGTATTAGCCTAAGTTAATTTTGGCTACGTTCAAGTTGTTGGTTTGATCTGGAGCAAATAAATGATCTGGATGGCACTTTGAGCCAAAATGAAAAAACCTCAACAGCTTACAAAGAAAAATTCTAGAAAGGTGGGAGATACTAGATCTTGTGTCAAAACTGTAAAAGGAAAAGTGTATAGGAAATCTTTCTTACTTGATGTGTAAAGTAAATTTTTTTACTGAAAGAGTGGTTAAACATTGGAAGAGGCTGCCCAGGGAAGTGGTTGAGTCACCATCCCTGGACGTATTTAAAAGACATGTAGATGCGGCACTTAGGGCCATGGTTTAGTGGGCATGGTGGTGTTGGGTCGACGGTTGGACTCGATGATCTTAGAGGTCTTTTCCAACCTTAATGATTCTATGATTTTTCACTCTATTGCTTGACTCATCAGTTTCACTGCGAACTCCACTGTTCTGCATATTTGTGCTCATCACTAATGTAACCCATAAAACTTTTTGAAGTTAGGTCAGGAGCTATTTCCTTTGTACAGGAAAGGAGATCTGGACTGGAGATTACTGGTACAAAATTTATATTAACCCTAGGAAACTTGGAAAAACAAACAAAAAACCCCCAACAAAACAAAGAAAAGCCCAAAACACAAACTCCTCAACTTTACAGTTGCAGGAATAGTAAAACTTCTAAGATACTTATCTGCATTGCTGTGACTTTCATTGCAAATCAGATTAATCATTTGTTATGAGCACTTTAGAGAATGAAGGTGTGTTAGAATCTAATTTGCTTTTATAATGGAGGAAAATGAACAATATTTGAGTATCAGGCCAGGAGTTTAAGGATTGTTTGAAAAGATGGTGTAGATTCTGAGAAATCTCACAAAGCCCTGTTTTCCGGACAACTCAAACATATGCAATGGAGAGAAAAATCCACTAATTAAACAAATTTTTTTTTAAAAAAGACTACCATTTTAGTTTTTCCAGAAAAAGTTTGACTTCCACTGAGTCCATATTATCTAGATCTTTTATGAATTTAGTCTGAAAGTTGAGTTTTTAAAAGGGAAGTATAACATAAAACTCAGTTATTGTAACTTTTCCTTCTTCCTTCTTGACTAGGAACCTCCTGAGTTGTATACAAGAGATAGATTCTAGGTTGACCGCTGACAGAGAATATAATGTAGCATTTCCTCCTCAAGACAGTATTCAACACTGGACTGACAAACTGCAGCAACTTTCCATGCAGTGCATGATGGTTCTCGAGGAGCTGTCTTGGTTTATACAATGCTGCCCAAAAGCAGAGTTAACGAAGTGCAGTGACAATGAAAGAACAGATGTCAAAACAAACATTTTCCAGAATTCAGGACCTGAAATGGGAAATGTTTTTACGGGAATACCTGACCTCATTCCCTCAGAGCTAAAATACTTGTCTCCAGTAACAATTGAGCAACTGCCTCCTGGATGCAGGATGCGAAATAAGGATCAGTTATGGCTGCAGCTAGCTACACAATTGACTGCGATGCTGGCAAATGTGAAGACAATGAAAGCAGAAGTGGACAAAATAAGACAGCAGCCATGTGAGACCTTGTTTTATTCCTGGTGAGTTCTACATGTGCATGAAATTGAATCTCTGTATGTTTTATGTTCATATAAGATATGTGAAGTAACCTTTAAAATGTTTGCATTCTTGAAAAGCGTGTTCAGGTGCTCTTGAAGCTTGTTTCCGTTTGTTTTTCTTGCCAAATGCAGTGCATGGCTTTTTAAACAAACGTATGTGTCTTCTCCTACTCCCCTGACAAGTCAGAAAAAAATTGGTCTATCTCAGCTTCTCAGTTTGTCTTTGGTCTCCTGGGATTTCAGCCCCATAGCTCCTTAGTTAATGAGGTGAATTTCAAATATCAATTTAATGAAGAAATTTTTATTTTAAAAGAAATCTGTAGCCTATATAATAATAATAATAACCCTCTCATTTTCTCTCCGCTTCAAACAGTGTGAGTGTAAGTGGCACACCTGCTTGTTGTCAAACTTTTTATTTAATAAGTTCAAGATGGAGATCAACTGCCTCCCACTCATCCATGCCCCAAGAAAAGGTTTAATCTTAAATTGAACTGTTTGTTCTTTCAATATTATGCTATTTCTTTTTGCAGGAGAGATTTTGAAGTTTGCACATCAGCTATGAGTTGTTTGCTGGAAGTCTCAGCTCAGTTACAAGGCATAGAGTCCCTGTTTCTTCCAAATGGGGAAGACGGGCAAGCTGCAAATCAGATAGCCCTAATCAAGAGCCTAAAGTATATACAAGAAGAAGTTAATAACACATCTGCAGATTTCACAGCCTGGAGAACACAGCTTCTTGCTTCCATGTCAAATTGCAGTGGTAAGGACAATTCTTCTCTGCCTGTTTTGTAATTTAGATAAAGATATAAGAATTCATTAGTTTGGTTATTGCAGAAGATGGCTCCATGTTCATTTGGATATCCTGAAACACTTGATGAAGTTCAAACTTGTAAAATTTAGTCCAGACTTAATTTGTGCAGTAATATTTTTTCCCCCTTAGTCACTGCTGATGACAGATCTTACACCATAGTTGTAGGTCAGGATTAGCAAGGAGATTTTAGTAGAACTATGTAGTAGAAATGGCGTAGTGCTTATCATGCTCCTTGCATAGGGGAAACATAGTAACCTGTAATTTAATGCATTTCTATGTAAAACTGCCTGTGTTATGGTTCAAAAGGAAATCAACGGTCAGATGAAGAGTTTGTGGAGCACTTCTCAGCAAAAGTGGAAACTGTTATCCGTGTTGTTCTGTATGCCATCCAGTGTTTGGTAGAGAGAAAACACAAAGATGGAAAAGAGGAAGAAAAATCTCCAGAGGAAGATGGTAAGTTTGTTAATTTACTTAAGGGGGAGGAGGAGAGTTCAAACTACGCAAACCTAAAAATTCTTTAAACTGTGTGTCTAGTGGAGGTACCAATACACAAGGAAATTGCCATTTTAATAGAAGTTGTCTATTTAAACAGATAGGATGGATATTTCTAGATTGCTTGCTATAACACTTTTAGAATGTCTGACTTGATTTCCATATTTTTTATGTATTTCAAACAAAGAGGATGCAGCCTCATTTGATGTGATTAAAGCAGGACATATAACTAAGCTTTTGGATGAAGATCTCTCTGCTGATTTGGATTCTTTGCATGTTCAGAAAGCAATTTTAGCAGTTTCAGAACTCCTCGAGAACCTGAAATTTTATGGGGAAGATTACACTTCAGATAAACATAAGGTAAAGTTGTTCTTTTCAAGAGTTTTTGGCTTAAGGGCTCAAAAGATTTGGAATTGTGAACTTCCGTGGTTAAACATGCATTGCTTCTTATTGTCCAATACCTTAGAACTAGAAGCATGTGAAGAAATTATGGCCAAATATGGGTACTCTTCTGTAATGCAAAAGCCAGATGTTCCTTTAGCAAGAAGGAAGCGTTTTAGTTTTTGTGAAAATCTAGAAAAAGCTCCGGAAACTTTAGAAATTGTATTTAAACTCACCTACTGATATTTCTGGTTTGAGCATCTGTTTTCCATCTCTATCATTACCCTCTGAGGTGCGTCTCAGTATGTACGTAATCATGTTTGACAGCTGTTCTTTGGTTTTAACTGCAGTTCTTCAACCAGTCCTGCTATTTGCTGGTGCGTCTAAAGCCCATGCTCTGCAAGTATTCAGACCTTATCCTGTTCTACCTCACTGTTTCACTGGCGTCTCACAGGAGTACTGGAAAATTGCTTTCTGTTCTAACGAGCATTTTTACAGAGCTTGCCCAAAAGGTAAGTTATTAGAGATAGCGGTGGATATATGGTAAGCATATATTTAATGTGTACAAAAGTCTTAAGTAGAAACTAAGCTGAAAGATGTACTTGCTAATACAGAAAGTTTTGAGTTTCTGTTTGCCTTTGTAGGGGTTTTGTCTGCCAAAAGAATTACTTGAAGATGAAGCTGGAGAGGGAGCAACACAGTTTCATGATTATGAGGACGGTGGTATTGGAGATGGGGAAGGCAAGAAGGATGTGAGCGACAAAATAGAAAGTGAAGATCAGGCAAGTGTTTGAGGTTGTTCTTGTTTAATTCAAGTGAAACTGAAAAAGCCCTTGAAATCCATGTTGTGGATGTTTCAGGTAAAAGAAACATGAAGTTACCTTCAGTCTCCTGTTTAGGTTGGCTTTTATCTTTGCATATAAGCTTATAAATATTGCTGTGGTACTTCAAGTAAGTTTTAATATATAGGCAAGATCCATTGTAATTTTTTTGCTTTACCAATAATTCAGATAGAAGACAGTTTTCAAAAGGGTGAAGAGAAGGAGAAGGAGGATCAAGATTCTAAACCAGACATTGAAGGAGAAGACAATGCAATTGAAATGTCAGAAGACTTTGAAGGAAAAATGCATGATGGAGAACAGGAGAAAAAAGGTTTGGTCCTTCCACTATAGCAAACTTATAAGAAATGTTATAGATCAATCCAATAATGGCTGATACTTTTACATAATTAAGCATATACTGAAAAGTCAGTGTTCAACAACAGAGTAGTGCCGTTTTGTATATGAATACTAAGAAGTATTAATATGAATGCTAAGAAGTGTACAAAGGAAATACTCTTTCTCTTCTTTCACTGTGATGGTTTTGGAATGGAGACTATTAGTTCTTCCTGTTGTGAGCTGACCTATAGACGCAGTTTAAAATTAATCACTGACGTTGTGGAGCTGTTGAAGATCAACAGAATACTTGAGAATATGGCTGTAGTTAACTTCAAAACGTGACTAATGAAGCTATTGCTAACTTTTAAGCAATGAAAAGAATTTAACTTTACCTTTTTAAAATGGAAAAAATAGCAACATTTGATAGATTCATTCAAGTTGCTACTCACCCAAAAGGTAGCAGTTCTTCACTTTAAAGGGTAACAGCTTGAACATCTGAAAGTAACGTGGCTTATAAATTACGGTAGTGTTAATCTACTTTCAAATCTCTGACAAAATGCCAGGAATAAGTTCATCTGCACAAGAAGGGAAATTCCAAACTAATAAACAGATAAAGTAGAATGGACCTTCCCCTTCCCAGTAACGTCAAAATGTCTTGAAAATGGAGAACGGAGAGTGTAAGGAATAGAGAGTTTAAATCATCCAAGCTTTGCACCTGGGACTTGTTAGTCTGAGAGAGAGAATGCTGTGTGTGTTCGTATGTCCAAGGGAACACTCTGAACCACAGAATTAGGAGCCTGCTCTTCTGGGTGTTAGTGCATGTGTGTCTTTTTCCACATCTCTCAATTAACTGCATAGGGTGATGGAATTAAAGTGCTAAGTGTGACTGTTTGTTTCAAGTTAACAAAAAAAAGTTAGCTTTATCTTTTCCGTACTGAAACACATTCTGAACTGTACACAGAAAATGATGAAAATTCAGATGAAGAGGAGGAGCTGGATAAGCAGATGGGAAATCTTGATAATGCTGAAGCTGATGATAAATTGGATGAGAGGCTCTGGGGGGATGAAGATGATGATGATGAAGATACCAGCAGTAAAACAGAAGAAACTGGACCAGGAATGGATGAGGTAAAGAGAAAAGGGGTGGGAAGACGTCTATCAAGGGAATTCAACTCTGTTAACTTGACGTGACCTAGACTGTGAACTCCCTTGCATAGCTCTTGGTGTTAGAAAGGGATAATCTGAGTATATCACAAGTTATTTAGTGTTGTCTTTTTTTCCTGTAAGAGATGATGTCTTGTCACTCAGACTTTGAGAAGCAGGTAGCATAACCGAGTTTCTTTTGAATTTGTTGGTTAATAGGAGGATTCAGAGCTTGTTGCAAAAGATGACAATTTGGGCACAGGAAACAAGGATAATAAAAAACAGCCTCCCAAGGATGAGGAAGACGAGCAACAAGAAGAGGACAGTGGAAACAAAGAGAAAATCCATGAACAAATTGATGAGGTAAAAATGATTTGGACTACGTAGAGTATCCTGCTGTTAAACCATATCCTGTTGCTCACATCATGTGTTTCTGAGAATTTGAAATGCTCTTTATTTAATAGTGAAGTGCACTGAAAAAAGTTAGTTCATTTCAGAGCTAAAAATAAACCATATTGTATCCATTATAATACATGTATATTTTCTGATCTATAATCCAGAATGAATTTTTGTTTGCACTAACCTGAACTCGTAATGGCTGCCAAAACAGGCTTTACGCTGAAATGATGTTTTGATGGACAAAGCTTAAAAGTTCTTGTTCTGTTGTGTTCAGCAACAGAAACATCTTAAGTCAGTGGGACTCATCCCAAGAATCTGTATATACAGTATGTGTGAAGATTCTGCATAGTATGCAAGAGTGCATTTACCATCTGCAAGAGTGCAGATTCTGTTCAGAATCTTTCAGCTAGGAAAATTGGATTCTGAACACAAAACATGCTGATTTGAGGAAGTTACAATTTATGTAAATGCATTTGCCGAAATTAATCTTTTTCTGCTATTTATACATAAGGATGTGTGCGATTGGAACTTTGTTTTTAACTGAGCAGAATGTAATATTGTATCCAGTATTTCTGTGTCCTAGAGAATTCAATAGTATCTTATTTCTCATCTTTGCCTTTCCTCCCACTTATTTACGTATCTGTTATTCACCCCGCCTATTCTTTTGCTGACAGCGCGAGTATGATGAGAATGAAGTAGATCCTTATCATGGCCAGCAAGAAAAGCAGCCTGAAGTTGAACCTTTGGACCTTCCTGATAATTTGAACCTGGAGAATGATGAGAAGAGTGATGAGGAGGAAGAGGATGGAGGTACAGCTGAAAAATCTCTCTATAGATTCCCAGATGAAAGCCAAATGGAAATAGGGAGGAACAGTCAGATAATGAGCTCTCTTTCTTTATAGAAAGAAGAGAGGTGGTGGTAGGATTCTGTATAACAAAAAGCTGCAAATTCACTTCTGTGTATCAAAATACCAAGATACCAAATGCAGGCCAGATAAGAACTTAATATTACAGCATTTTCCTTTACCTCCCTTTCACGCACACTGTGGAGCAGGCTTTCTCATGTTATCCAAGTGATACACCCTAATTTATGCTAGAAGCTCCTTATTTCATTGTCCAGTTGCTTTTGTGGTTTCAGTTTTTTCTATGATACTTCCAAGCATTTGCACTCAGAGTCAACTGACCCTCAGGAATATTAGGTTAAAGGAAGTTAATAGGAATTCATCCTGCTGTATTGTTAGTTACAAACCAATTGTGACTTAAAGAAATTGTCTGCTGTAGAAAATCATAGATTCTATGTATAGAATTCTCACTATTTTCTTTAAGATTTTTTTAAAGGCTTTGCTGTTTTATTCCAAATATCTGTAATATTCACTGTTTCTGTACTTCACTGAAAGTTTTGTATACCTTTCTGATTTTTTTAATCCAGAAGATGAGAATGCTTTTGAGGTAGATGAGAAACCTGTTGATTTAAATGAGGCAGAGAAGACACAAGAACAGAATGAAGGGGATACTGGTGAGACAGAAAGAGATGATCAAGATGCAGAACCAGCTGAAGAAGCTGTTCCTGAAGATAAAGAGGAGGAAGATGAAGGGGACAAAGATGCTGATGATCAAGAAGAAAATGCAGGGAACACTGAGGATGCAGCAGCAGCGGAAGAAGAGTCACAACCACCTGATGAGGAAAAAAATGAATCTGTTGAAGATAAGGGAATCCCTGCTGCTGATCAAGGCCTTCAACCTCAGGTAGAGTAAAATAAATAAAAGCCTGATTTTCATTTTCTTTCTCTTTTTTTTTTTTTTAATTGCCTTATACAAGGCTTAAGAAATGAATGTGTTCTATGATACTCTGAAACAAATTTGACATTGAGTAGGTGTAATGTTAGTGAAAATCTTCGTCAAGATAACAGAGATGTTCTTACTATTAAACCGGTGTATTTCTGTCATCTGTATTCCTGTTACCTCCTTGGCCTTCTGTTTCCCGATGTTTTTTAGAATGTTAAAATAAACTGATGTTATTTCAGGAAGAAGAGGGTAAAGATAATTCAGAGATGGATGAACAGATCCCTGAGCCTGAGGAAAGAATGGAGCATGAAACACAGGGGCAGACGGGGCAAGAAAACCTGCAGAGTGACAGTGCTGTTGAGCTGGCTGGAGAGGCTTCAGAAAGAGACCAGTCTAAAGAGGTAAATTACGCGGAAGTGTACTAGTTAAAAATGCTGAACTTGAGAATATGTTTTCAAGTTACAACCAAGGAATTCCTGCCATATTTTTAATAATTGTGTCTAAGATTTAATTTTTAGAACACCAATTATAAATTCACTGAAAAAAATTGAAGACCATGTAGATACCACACAGTTTTCACTGCTATGAAGGTATTTTAGGCTAATTGTTGAGCTGCAGACCTGTTTTGTCTGCTTTCCACAAGAATAACACTTGCAGTTGTGAGCCGTTCGTCATTCACAATAGAAGGTAGCATAGCATTGCAGTTTAACTTCTCAAATTTGTCTACAGTAGTTCCTAAATCCCTTTTTAGTTACCATTGCAATTTTTTTGGTTTCTCAGGAATACGGAAGTGGAGCTTCAAGTGCAAATCAATCAGAAGGCCATGAATCCACGCGCATGGCCCGGATGGCTTCTCAGAAGCAAAGCAGAAAAAATACCCAGGTTCATCTCTTCTCAATTTTTTTTTTTTTTTTTTTTTTTTTTTTTTTTTTTTTTTTTTTGAATGTCTTTAATATTAATCAGCAAATAGGCAGGACTCAGTTTCTCCTTGTTAGAACTCTTGTTCTAATCAGCATTTGCTTGCACCTCACTTGAAGTTCATGGTATTACTTTGTTCTTTTTCAGAGTTTCAAGAGGAAACCTGGTCAGGCAGACAATGAGCGTTCGATGGGAGATCACAACGAACATATCCACAAGCGACTCAGAACCATAGAATCCAGCAGTGAAGCAAAGCAGAATACAACTCAGCCTAAACAAAACGTGGAGGAGGCTGATGCATTTGAACATATTAAACAAGGCTCCGAATGCTATGATGCACAGACATATGGTACAGTAGTATTTCTGGGTGTAAAGAGTTGTCATTGCAAAATCAAATCCTGAAGCGCTCCTATTTACTGTATTTTTTCCCAGTAAGTTTTCTGAAGTTATGGTTAACAATCCTTGCTTTGGTTTAAGATGTAGCACTATTTCACTACAGTAAATGCTACTCTGGCAATCAGGTTTGAACTAACGATAACATTTTTGAAAATACTGAATTGACTCAAAAATGTTTTTTAGTTTAATAACCATATTTTGACTCATAAAAATGGGTTTTAGTTTAATAACCATATTTAAACTCTGTTCTCTCCAAATCTTATTTCAATTATTTTGAAGCCCAAACTACCACACATGCAAAATATTTAGGCTAACACAACAGGTTCTTTATTCTATATCAAACAAATTGATGTCTCTTTAAAAATATTCCTCTAATCTAAATTTAATTGCTTTCCATTAAAGTAACTAGTCTATTTTATTCATCAGGTTTTCAGGGCAATAGCTCATTGACACAACACGGCACAGCACAATGAAAGATAAAACTGAGGTTTGAGACAATAGCTCAGATCTCTTCTGAAGTTGACTAAAACTGATACGCAGTGGCTTCAGAATGTAATGGTTTTTTGCAACTTCACTACTTTTCCTTCCTCTTTCCCCTTAATAAGTATTGTTGCCTTTATACAGATGTAGCTAGCAAGGAGCAAGAGAAACCTATTATGCCTCTTGAAGAAAAGGAAGAGGGAGATTCTGAAGATGCAGCTATGGAAACAGAAATGCAGAAGAATGAGGATCTTAGAGCAGTAGACGCAGAGGAGCTGAAGCCAGAAAAAAAGAAGTCTACTGCCACTAAAACTCCTGGTACATTAACTTAAAAAATATTCTAAACGTACGCTGATGTGCATCTTTAAATGTATATGTAGGTATTTATATTTGCATGTAACGGATGTGTATACGTTTTATAAGACTAAAACATCTGCTTCTTAACTGACTTTCCTGCAGCAGTATTCTCACTCCTGCCTAGTAACCAGCGTCAGCCCTTGCTAAACTGGTTGAGTGACAGAGGGGTTTGCTGCTTTCTTTCAAGTTAATGGTCTCTAATCTTTATCCACTTGTCGTGGTTTAACCTCAGTCGGCGCTTGCCCACTGCCAGTGGGATGGGGGAGAGAATTGGAAGAGTAGAAGTGAGAAGTGATCATGGGTTGAGATAAAAACAGTTTAATAATTGAAATAAAATGATAATAATAATGTAATAATGATGATAATAATATACAAAGCAAGTGATGCACAATGCAATTGCTCACTGCCTGCCAACCGATGCCCAGCCAGTTCCCAAGCAGCAGCCCCCCCCCCCGGCCCCCCTCCCCCCCGT
>NW_008795523.1:2519906-2533844 GCF_000699145.1 Aptenodytes forsteri
TTTCCCCAGTTTATGTACTGAGCATGACGTCACATGGTATGGAATAGCCCTTTGGCCAGTTTGGGTCAGCTGTCCTGGCTGTGCCCCCTCCCAGCTTCTTGTGCACCTCCAGCCTTCGTAGAGCATAGGAAGCTGAAAAGTCCTTGACTAGCGTAAGCACTACTTAACACACCGATGTTTTAGTTGTTGCTATCAACCTTGTTCTCATCCCAAATCCAAACCACAGCACTGTACCAGCTACTAGGAAGGAAATTAACTCTATCCCTGCAGAAACCAGGACACCACTTCTTTGATAAGTAAAAAGCAAACACTTTCCCTCTGTTAGACACAATGCCAATTTGCCTAATTAATTGGCATATAACAACGTGTTCCAGTGTCACCAGCATCAGCACCACGTAACTTTTTTTTTTGTATGTAACTTCTGACAAAACATCAAGAAGTTGAGGAGCTGGTCTGAACAACTTCCGGTGCGGTAGCACCGAAGCGTGACTGTCTCACTGCTTTCTTCCTTAAGTGGGAATGAAACAAAAAACCGGGCTGCCTAACAGAAAATGGCTATCAGATGCAAATGGTTGGTAGATGAGAAGAAGATAGGTCTGACTTGTCAGCCACACAGCCCACACAAACAAAATAAGCTAGATATAAATAAATATCTCTTGCCAATTGCAACAGAAGTATTTAATTTTGATGAATCTCAGTAAATGACACTGTAGCTTGGAATTTTGAGTGGTTTTCTTATCAAATAACACAAAAGCTGGCTGGAGACAGGAGATGAGTTTTAGCAGCCTGAATTCACCTTCTTGCTTCCCAATCCCTTCATGTTTAATCTCTTCACTGAAATCTCTTGCTAGACTCATTAGCTTTATGGTACAGGCATGCATGTAATCAGTCTATCTGTTTTTCCACATGATTCTCTAACTACGTTCTGAAAAACTAGGATCTTTGAAACATCTACAATGTCATACTTTTTTTTCTTAGAATAATTCTTAAAAAATGAGTTGTTAAACAGTGTAGTATAGTAAGAACAATGATAAAAAAAAAATTTTAGTCCATTCTGAATTTGTAAATTGATTGAGAAGAAGATAGGTCTGACTTGTCAGCCACACAGCCCACACAAACAAAATAAGCTAGATATAAATAAATATCTCTTGCCAATTGCAACAGAAGTATTTAATTTTGATGAATCTCAGTAAATGACACTGTAGCTTGGAATTTTGAGTGGTTTTCTTATCAAATAACACAAAAGCTGGCTGGAGACAGGAGATGAGTTTTAGCAGCCTGAATTCACCTTCTTGCTTCCCAATCCCTTCATGTTTAATCTCTTCACTGAAATCTCTTGCTAGACTCATTAGCTTTATGGTACAGGCATGCATGTAATCAGTCTATCTGTTTTTCCACATGATTCTCTAACTACGTTCTGAAAAACTAGGATCTTTGAAACATCTACAATGTCATACTTTTTTTTCTTAGAATAATTCTTAAAAAATGAGTTGTTAAACAGTGTAGTATAGTAAGAACAATGATAAAAAAAAAATTTTAGTCCATTCTTTATTTGTAAATTGATTTCTGATGTATAGGAAACTGTTCTGTTACAAAACTAGAGAGTAAAAGATGAGATAAGAAAAGATTGCCATTATTTTTTTTTTAATGATGATTTGCTGAATGTTCTCAAATTGCTTTGTACCTTCCTGTCACTCTGTCAGAGAGGCTATGAAGCTCAAAAAGTGTACTTCACCAATGGAATTTTCAGGTGTTAAAGCTCTGTTCACTAATATTTTGTTCATTTGGCAAGAAGGTTATGAGAGAAAAACAGTTTGCATAAGGAAATGCATATTTATCTGTTCCAATGAGTTGCAAGGTGTATTCATCCTATTCCTAGAACTGATTGTCTTAAAATTTGTGCACTTCTCTTAAAAAAAATAATGCCTGGGTTGCACTACAAAGCATGTGAGACACTTTGTAGAAGAGTTGAGATACAGTATGGGTTCTTGTATTATGTGTGATCCACAAAGTTAGTAATTAGTTTTGTGATTGTAGCACCAGGTGAAGCGGAGCCAGAGATCCAGACTTTTGACTCGGAGGATGTCAGTGACCCTACAACAGAAAAGCTACCAAAGGTGACTGAAGAGAAGCCGGAGAGAAGCAAGGACTCGACCATACATACAGCCCATCAGTTTTTGACAGACACTCCCCAGGTATGATACCCAGTGTGTCTTCTTACAACTATGGTAGTAGAAACAGTCTCTTTTATTTGACCTGTGTTAACGAAACTCTGTGAATGCAAAAGTTTAGAATTACTTTCATTGAGACAACTCAGTAGCTTGCTGTTCTTTAATAGCAGAATGAAAATAACGCACAACAACTGTTGTATATGCAGCTGAATGATGACTTTAAAATGACAAGTCCTCCCCATGCTCACTCTTTTTGAAAAAAACACTTGTTTTTCTAACTGTCAAGAACTGTTTTGCTCCGATGAATCTGCTGATCAAATGCTTGGGTAGAGTGGAAAGCGATGGGCAAGGGTGTGTGGCCTGAAGGTAAAAAAAGGGTTCAGATTGATGAGAGCGCTATGCATCAATGACTTGAAAGTCATTGTGGACAAAGAATTCACTTCAGTTAATTCATCGCAATATATTACTTCCTCAAAAAAAGCTGATTGCAAGTATTATAGAACCTTTGTGAGCCTTTTATGAATGTCTCAATTCAAAAATATTATTATAGCCTAGAAAATCCTAGAGTTTCATGTAACACTCATAGTTTCCCAGTGCAAACTGTTAGCTGTGAAAAAGCACATTTTATCATAAAGAGCTATGGCATAGAAACAGTTGGTGGTGGATAACCAGTTGATAAAGTAAGAATATTTTCAGTGGGTTTTTTTTTAGAAGTATTGACCTTTCATGTTTATAATATTGTGTCCTGAATACATACTTGGAGGGCAATATTTTATTGTTTCTATGCACAGCACGGAAAGGATTGTGTGCCAGCTATACCTGCTATTTCCATCTTAATGCCAAATGTTGCAGCTCTTTGGAAAAAGGCTGCTGAATGCAGGAGTGTTCTGTTCTCAGAATAGTTAGGTGCCTTTTTTTGTTGGTGGTGTGGTTTGTGGGTGGGTTTTTTTTTTTTTTTAATTGACATGCAAAACCTGAAACAGGAGGGGGAGCTCTTGCAGCACCAGTTAAAGAGGGAGAAGCGATGCTGGGGGGGAAGTGCACGTTCTCAGCTTTCAGCAAAAGGAAGTGGGAAGAAGCCTCCTCGATGTACATTCTTCCTCCCTTCCTTAAACCTGCAGCAGGTGACCAGAGGGACCGCTGCTGCTTCTTGAGGAATGAGATGTTATTGGTACTGTTGAGTTTGCGTTCATAGGCTTATTTTCCTTAATCCGTAAACCTGCAGGTTATGCAGACCATATACTACTGTTTGGCTAAACTACGGTTTTACAAGTCAGGAACAGAAGTTGTCACTGAAAGCACAATAAAAGTGAAAGAAGTGTAATAAAGCTTGGGTGTCCTTCAACAGAATGGTTTATCAAATAGTATTTGCTGGCAGGTAAAGAGGAAGATAGAATTCAATTCTAAGTGGTTTGAATGAAGCTTTTAAAAAGCTATAATTAAGTGAAGCATATTATATTTTGGAAGATACTAGATAGGTAGTATTCAGCAGTTTGCTCTCCATTATACTGTCATTAAATCTGGTGTTTGTCAAGATAATTTCATTGAATTTTCTTGAAGTTCTGTATTTGATTATTTTCAGTGTCTCTATCATAGATGTTCCTAGCTTTGTTTCTATGTTGATTGTGTCACAGATGCAGGTATTTGTGGAGAGGTATTTATCCTTCCTGTACATGGAAGCTATTAAAAAAATGGAGATTTAGAATCTTCATTTAATTTTTTTCAGGTATTTTTGTGTCTAAAAGAATAAGAATAATGCATTTTTACTTTTTTATAGTTTGCTATAGTTTGGGGATCACCAGATCTGTCAACATATTTTTCTGCCTCATAAACCTCATAACTTCAATTCTAGCACATCGTTAGAGATCCTGAAGAGCTAAGAAAGGAACTTGAAAGGCAGTTGGAAGCTTGGCAGACACAGCAGTCTGGAACTCCAGATGAGGTTCGTGACCTCGTTTTGGTATAAAACTGTCATAAGAGTCCTTCATTGCATTATTTCATCTTGTTTTACTGCTGAAACACTGAGGAAGCCAAGCAGGCTGGAATCTAAATATTCAAAATAGCATGATTTCGATGCTATTTTTGTTGTTATGTTTAACTTACTCTGAAGAAAATTACATTATCCTTAAAGCAGAATGATGTTTCAGATCTTGTTTTGAACATGCTGTGTGCTATTTGCAGAAAGTTACTCTGCTGATAATGAGTTCTAAAACTTGCATAGTTAGAAACGTTTTTCTCAGTCCTGCCAAGCTCCTTCCATTTTGAGTTGTCACCTGCAGTTAAGTGCTGGACACCACTTTCACAAAATTATGATGGACAGAAGCTGTCTCCTTCAGTTGCAGTGGTGGAGTTCGAGCTAACCAACAGCAGAATCAGAATATGATACTTGCTCTGACAGTCCTAGTCATGAACTGTAAACCAAATTTGGAAGTAATTCCTGAATGAAATTGCCAGCGTAGAGGCTTAACAATTTGCTGAATTTTAATTAATGTAAGTAATACTATTTTTGATGGCCAATGGAGAACTTAGCAGACTTTACGGCTTGCCTTGCTGTAATACCCAACTATCAGATGCTGGCCTATATCAACAGCAATGCCAAAGTTGCTTGTGAACTCCTAGAGGAATGGTCATTGCACACTGCAGCTTTGTAGCAGCAAGGAGCATACTACGTTGAATGCAAATTGTCATCTTTACAGAGTGCTCACAAGACACCCTCACAGTTCCAGCTGACAGTTACCTACTGCCTCCCCCTTGGTACACTGAGGTTTGTTTTCTTTTTTCAGGCAGTGCTTCCCAACTTTTTGTTTTTTCATAATTAACTTTTATTTCTTTCTGTGATGTATGATGTTTTAGGAGAAGGAAGCAGCACAGTTGTGGCAGAGGTACTTAGCACTGACAGCTCCTCTATCACAGCAGCTTTGTGAACAGCTGCGACTCATACTGGAACCCACTCAGGCAGCCAAATTGAAGTAAGTTGGGTCTTTCTGAGGCTTCTAGTTTCTTTAAACTCCTGGTTTTGGAGAGCTCTGTACAACTGCAGCTCGATGTTGTTCTTGCTTTATAGCAATTATTCCTGTTTGCAAATGCATTCATTTTACTTTTGTAAAGTAAATAACACTAGGTTATTTTATGAAATGCAAACGTGATGTAGTAGTAGGTACCCATCCTGAGGATATTGCCTCCTATTTTTTCTTCCGGGCAACAGGTGATCAAACCAACTTAAACCCGTGAAGTGCTGTTGAGTCAAAGATTATGTTCAATGTCAAAATGTTCTATGTTGGTTTTAACATTGGTTGGGGTTTTTTTAAGAGATCTAGACTTTTTTCAAACTGGAGGAGTCTAAATTTAAGGTCTTCCTTCCATTTCAGGCACTTAGATTTAAGAACTTCTTTGTTCAATATCCATGTTGCATTAAAAATGTGAGATTTTTTTCATCTATACCTAAATATGAATATTAGAGCTACTGATTTTGTTTTTATTATATTTTACAAAATTTTGTTATTTTGCTGCATAGGCTAAGATTTCCAGAATGAGACATTTGCTGATAATCCCTGTCATTATGTCTTTTTCTTAACTTTCAGAGGAGACTACAGAACGGGGAAGAGATTGAACATGCGCAAAGTGATTCCATATATTGCCAGTCAGTTCCGCAAAGATAAGATCTGGTTGCGAAGGACCAAGCCCAGTAAACGACAGTACCAGATTTGCTTGGCTATTGACGATTCCTCTAGTATGATAGACAATCACTCTAAACAGGTAAAACAAAAACCTTGGAAGAAGTATGAAGAAACTACCCCTTGTTGACGAGTATGTCAGCTGCTGACTTGTTTCACACAGAACTGGTAGCCATTGGAAAGTCTGACTCTGGTGATTCTAGAGCAGCTATTTTTCTGGTCCATGCGCTTGAACTCCTGTCATTTCATGCCTAAGAGATTTGCTACTAAAAGATCAGCGCAAGTTAGCTGAAAGGAGGAGATGCTGAGTTTGTTAGAGATGTACACACCCACTGGAAAATTACTTTGGTAGCCTATAAAAGGCCGAAATTTGCTTAGCTATGCAGTTCATCGGAGGATTAGATATTCATTCATCATAGCTCACTTGTAGGATTTTTATTTATTAAAAATGTGTGTTTCCTTCTAAGTAGTTATTTCAGTGTTTATTTCATTAGCCTGCCTAAAGTGGTATCTCTAAAACAATCAGCTGAAGCCCTCAAGTAGAACTAGTGTATCTTTATTGCAGTGACTATTTTGCATAACTATAACAGGAAAAAGATAGGAAGTCTCTTCATTTGTTTTACTAGACAACGAAAAATAATTTCAGTAACATCCTTCATATTTAATACTGACCTGTGAGTAAAACTTGGAATATCCTATTTTTGATGTAGCTTTTTTCTTTAACAGCTTGCATATGAATCCCTGGCAGTTATTGGAAATGCACTGACTCTTCTAGAAGTGGGACAAATTGCTGTGTGTAGGTGAGTTTATTTGAAATCTTGACTTTTCATCAAGACTTCAGAGCAGAATGTAAGTACCGGTTTCACGCTGTAACTTTTTCTTCTTTCCTCAAGCTTTGGAGAGACTGTTCAGCTGCTGCACCCGTTCCACGAACAGTTCAGTGACCAGTCAGGGACACGGATATTGCGTCTTTGCAAATTTCAGCAGAAGAAAACAAAAATAGCCCAGGTACACAAGAATGCTTCTAGGGCAACAGGTTTGCAAATCTCTTCCAGACAAGACATCAGCAGCTTCATGGTTTTGTGATCACTTTGTAACATTTACGGGTTGGTTGTATTTGAGAGTGTGATAGCTGGTTAGATAACAGAGATAGAACGGTCACAATTTTGTAGTAGTAAGAGTGTTTTCTCACTTTTAGTTCTGATGTATGCCACTTTTAAGCATTCATCTTTCTCCGTTTCTATTGGGTCTTAAACAGTATTTTGGGTACAAGCTATTGGGTACCCCAATGCCAAATCACATCAGACTTCGTGGGAGTTTAGGTGGTTTTCATGCCATGGATTCCACTGTAGTAGTAGGAGGAAGAACTTTGTATGTTTGTCAGGCTGTAAGTTTGTCAGACTTGACTGATTCCTGAAGAAAATGAGTTTCTGTAGTAATGCTTTCTGGACGGCTGCAAAGTTTTCTTCTTTTAGAAAGGTTTTTGCAGTCTTACTTAAGTCTGGAAAGGTAAGATCTTCTGTTAATATTAAATGAAAAAGGAGGGGATCCAAATAGCTCAATGGTAATCTTACAAAAGCCAAAATTGGGAGGACTTGACAGTTGATGTCCTTAATTTTAATGGGGAATATGTAACTAGATGCTTCTGTTGCAAGTTGAAGCCAAAGAAGGTCAACCTACAAACAGGATGTATATTTTTATTGATGCCATTAATCACTTGAACAATTTACTGAGGTTTTGATGTCTTTGTTAGCATTGGAAAAAAAATTAAATCCAGATTGAAGGCTTTTCTGAAGATTCTCTAGTTCAATTTAAATCCAGATAGAAGGCTTTTCTGAAGATTCTCTAGTTCAAAAATACTTACTAAATTTGAAGCAGGAGTTAATACAGGAAAATGCCAAGGACTGTATCTGTGTAGGTGGTCAGACTAAACTATCTTGGCATTTAAAATACAGAAACGCGTTCTTCAAAAATGTTATCATTATTAAGTGTATTATTTTATGATGAGATAACTTAATGTTCTTATTTGTTTCCTCTGCAGTTTCTAGAATCATCAGCAAATATGTTTGCTGCAGCGCAGCAGTTGTCTCAAAATATTAATCCGGGTGAGCTTTTTTTTTTTTGTTACTGTGCTTGTTGCCGTGGCAGCAGAATGCTCACTACAGTCCCGAAGCAATATCCTGCCAGAAAGACTCCTAGCACTGAGACATCACTTGCATTAGGGCTTTGGGTTTTGCTTTGTCAAAAGGAATGTTTGGTTGAAATTTAGCTAAAAACCCAAAAGACATCTACTTCATATTTGTCAATAATTCACTGGGATTTTCTTTAAGGCTTTTTAGAAAGGCACGCCTCACCTGCCTCCCTTTACGTCATGTTTTCAGATCGCGTTTAAGTCCTAGACACTGCCTGCTTTAGAGCATTGTCCAGCTTCCTAGTGACCTTGACTCCCTAAGCACTTCTGCTCTTGCTTGAGAGCTTGATTTCTGTAGGTATCCAGAAGCACACTGTTCTGAGGAGGATAAGTGTTTGCCTCCTACCTACCTTTCACTGTGGTGCAAGTTTAGGTCATGAGCTGCTTGAATTTCCCAGAAAAGCTGGAAGGCTTGTTACCTCACAGCTGACACAAAGCAGCCTTTTAGGCTAACTATGGGCTAGTTAAAAGCTTGTCATGGTGGCACCCATATCTTAAAAAAGTTCTTGTTGTTAAAGTACTCCAAGAAATGGACAATCTGAGATTTATAATGCATAGCTGCTTTTCCACAGGGTGGCCGGGCTGTTGAATATTCTCGAGGGGAGCAGCATCCAGTCCTGTTGAACTAGGCTGGGATGCAGCAGCAATTGGGGACCAGCAATCGGCTCCCCAGAATCGGGGAGCTAGCAAGAGAAAAGGCAGTAGGATACATCACCCCTGTTTGTAAAAGGACCAAGCCCTGTCACATTTGGGGCCTGTCTGCAGAAAAGGAGGAAGCGTTCTGCATCCCTCCCTAGCCATTATGCTGCAGGGGGGGCAAAAGAGAGGTGCTTGCATTCCCGACTGCAGTTACTGTTATTGCCCTTGTAATTAAAAGACAATAGATACATAACTTAGTTAGAATGCATCTTTAGAGGGATATATCTCTGACTCTGGGGGCAACGTGGATCAAGTAACACATCTCCAGAAAATGGTTGGTGCTGAGGAACCCAGCATCTGGGCTGTGTGTGTTTCAGGAGGTTTACTTCAGACTAGCTCGTCTGGTCCCAAGGGCTGAATGCCCTGCAGTGGTTGGACTGCCTTGACTGTGCCTCTGGAGCCTGTCTTCTGGTTTAGTTTCCTCCAAAAAAAAAAAAAAATCCAGGATTGCTCTCTGATGGAAGCCAAGCCCATTGAAGTGGGGACAACAGGGAAACATGTTTCAAAAGCAGAGTCATAGTCCAAAGTAAAATGCTAATACAGATGCACCCATAGGTACCTGCTTCGGGAGGAACAGATTTGGACTGTATTTCATTGCAGCAGCTGCTGCTCTACTGAGGTAGTGATCTAGTGGCTGGACTCTTACAATTCAGCCAATGTTTAACTCCTAGGCACTTACCAGGCGTGAAAGACAAGGACCAGGCATGAAAAACCATGACACAATTCATTAGTTACTTTCCATGCCTTTCATCCTTGATAATGGTACTGATGGACTGGGTTGGTTTTTTTCCCCAGTTATTCTCAATGGTATCACGCAGTGGGGAAAAACTGTCTGTCTTGACCCACTCGTAACTGCAGCTTAATGTTAAGTCACAGAATTCTATTTGATAAAGACTTAATTTCCTTAGGAGTACTCTTGAGGGTTTTTCCATTATACCTACAGGACTAACCACAAAATAGTCTGTTTGCCTTTTAAATGGATTACTCTAACTTAATGGAATTTAAAATGTTCTTTGTACTCAGAAACAGCGCAGCTGCTTTTGATTGTATCTGATGGAAGAGGCCTTTTCTTGGAAGGCAAGGAACGAGTGACAGCAGCAGTTCAAGCCGCTCAGAATGCCAATATCTTTGTTATTTTCGTAGTGTTGGACAATCCTAATTCCCGGGTAAGTAAGTGAACAAGGGAGAAGTCTTCAAGTGCAGTGAATGAGAAACATACAAATCTTTTTTTTGTCTTTTGTAGTTCTTTACAGCTATCTTATCTTTCGCAGAGGTCAAAGATATTTAGCCCAGTTTCAGTTTGTCACAACGTCTGTCAGATCTTCTATGATTTCTCCCCACTGTGATGCTTATCCTCTCTTGTATTAAAAAAAAAAAAATCAGCTTCTGTGCCACAAAGTCTAAGTAAGAGCTCCTGTCTTCAAATGTAATGGTTGTAGATTTTGGCCGCCAGAGAAGTAGCTGGCAGGTTGACAAATTAAAGTTTGAGAAATGCTTTGTTCACCTCAATTTTGATTCAAATTTATCATTTCTGACAGCAATCTCCATTTGATATGGCAGCTGGAGCCAATATGAGATTAAACATTAGGCAGAAAGGAGTATATGAGAGTTATTTAGTGCCTGAATTGGGAAAGCTGGGTACTCTATTTGGTAGCTGTGAAAGAAAACTGTTAGATTTCCTTGGTTGGGAAGTTGACTTATCCGGGAGCTTTTCAGGGAGACTCTGTGGTGCAATAAATGAGCAAACTTAAGCCTTACTTTGAATTAGGTGAAGACTCTTAATTTTGTAGTTCACGTTTTCTTCCTGTATCTTTATTTTTCCATACAAAACTCATCTGCTATATTTATTGTTGGAAAATTAACAATTCTCTTGCTGACAAACTATTATAAGGTTCTGATGAAACCTAGCTATAATGTCAAGCGAAAATTCTGGGCAGAGAAATGTGTTTTTTATAAGCTTTATTAATTTTCTGAGCTGCTACACTGAGCAACTAAGAAGTTACTTTACAAGAAGCACAGCTGGAGTTTAATCTAATTTTTGTCTTTGTAGTATTTGTTGAAATACTATAAAATAATTTGCTAAAGAATCTTGCTGCATTAGGTCACTGCACAAATGCAGGTTGAACTCTTAGCCCTAAAAAGCTTACAGATGACAGTGTGACGGAAAGGCATCAAATGTATAAATAAAACTAAAGTGATAACGGTAAACTCAAATCATAAAATACTAAGGAAAGACAGGATTTATTTATAGAACGTGGTATTGCAGAAGCTTAAGCTTAGTCTCTTCTAGCCTGTAATTCATTGATTAGAGCACTTTTATCTAAAAGGGCAAAAGCATTTAACTGCTTTGTGTTCAGCTTTTTATTTGATTTGCCATTGAACACTTACAGCTTTTAATCTTAAAACTCTCTATTAATTTTTAATTTAACAGAGGAGGAATTATAAGTATTTGAAAAAAAACGATAAATAATATCAAAGGCCCGTAAAAGATGCATGTGGTTTAGTAGTCCTATCAATTCTTTTTTTTACAGGATTCCATTTTGGACATTAAAGTACCTATATTCAAAGGACCTGGAGAATTGCCTGAAATCAGATCTTACATGGAAGAATTCCCATTCCCATTCTACATGATCCTTAGAGATGTGAACGCGCTTCCAGAAACTCTCAGTGATGCGCTCAGACAGTGGTTTGAACTGGTGACTGCCTCAGACACTTTGTAGGCTTTGTAGACAAAGTCAGTACCTGATTGCTGCTAAACCACTGAAATACATGAAACGGCATTTCATCGGAGAGTTCGTAAGGCCTCTTTCTAACTAGGATTAACGTGCAGGAGCTGCCCTTTGGCAGTCAGGCTGCCTAAGAACAAAATGGTTTAGGTGCATTCTCCCACGTTTGTCAGAGGAGAATTATGCAATGGTGAGACTGTCGTCTTCTTTCATTGCCTATTCCCACAAATAACGTTAAAACTTTCTTAACCTTCTCTTGTAATAACTTATTGCTTTTAAAAAAAAAAAAGTATTTGTAATGTTCGCAGAGGTAAAATTATTCCTACCACTGTCTATTGCAATAAGGAAAATTGGTCTTGCTTCTGGGAAGGCATTTCTGCGTTAGAAGAACTTCAGGTGTCTTGCAAAAAAGCATTCTTTAGCTTCACCCATGTGGCTGGTGCCTCTTTGGGAAGGAGTGGGGGGAGCAGGGGAAGCAGATGGTTTTAAACAACCAAAAAAATAAGGACTTGAATACTTGAAACTATTCTGCGGTTAAACACATCCTATTTAATTATTGCTGATTTTTGTCTGACAATATCAACAGGGAGTTTTATGAATAATGCCATATGATCATCCCTATATTATCAGTTTACACTGTGAAGTTTGCCCCTCTGGCCAAGGCAGACACTGAGGACCTTTCATTAATCCAGTGTCTTAGAGCATGGACATGTTTTTTCATTGCAAAAGCTATGCATCTTATATTGTCTGTACTAATAAAAAGAGGTACCACTGTTTGTAATTATGATGTCTGTTCTTTCAGTTGATCAAAGCTTGAATAAATTAACCAAATTTGCCACGTGGAAATGCTGTGCATTCCCTAGCAGTGCACAAATATGAATTTTCATATGAAAATGTAGTCCTCCTTTTAGGAGGATATGCCAGCACAGAGTTTTGATTAGCAGTCCAGTCTTTTGACTTCTCTCAATTAAAATCTGAAGGAAACTTTGTTTAAGTGCCCCTTGTTGAAACTCTCTCTGAAGATTTTCTTTGCGTACAAAAATTGAAGGTGTCTCGTCCTAAGTGTGGTGCAGGAGTTGATCAGAAAGTGGCTGGAAATGTGGGTGTGTTCCCAAAGATGCGATCGTTCTCTTTGGCTCCTAGACAGAAAAACCTTACTCGAAGTATTGCTGTAGCTGTTCTGAGATGCAGCAGTGGCAAGACCAGGAGGCGTGAAATGGCCCAGCAAGGCTGTTTCTCGTATTTGTGTGGCTTTGCCACAGCTAATTCATGATAAGCAAATTTCAGAACTGAAAACTCAACAGGGGAACTCTATCCCACCAAAATTTAAATGTCAGGTGCTATATAATATCCTTCCAGGGTTCTTTAGATCTCTCATATATGTATACAAATACTTACATGCTTTGGGAAATATAACTGTGTAAGTAGGTGGGTTTAGTTCATTAGGTAGTTCTCCAGAATGTACTTCCATTTCAGACTTGTACTGAATATATGTAGTAGGAAACTTGGGAGGAAAATATTTTAGAAACTAAAACTTCTCTTAAGATTGCAAGGATACACTTCCAACGCAAATTACGGTTTGTTGCAGGGATGTCGTTACAGCCTGAGAGACAATGTTATCAGCAGTGCTTACTGCACAGATGTTTAAACAAACCGAGTTTTTTCTCTGTCTGTAATTAACAAAGAGCTTGCGCTGTATTTGGTACAAGCAAACATTGAGTAAGCAACACAGAAAGGAGAAGCATCAGTTAACTGTTGTTTTTTCTCTGCAGGCCAGCTCCACCTCTGTATTCACTGACACATCAGTGCTAAAGAAACTAGCAGCGCCTTGCACCGTTAGCAAGAATTACGGCTAGGCCCAGCCGCAAGTACTTAAAAAGATGCAAAAGGTGGCTTAGTGTCCTGGAATTGCTCAGCTGACTTCTAGATCTTACTGCACTGCTCTAATTTGATCCTAAATGCGTATTCTTATAGCTACATCAGTCTTCAAAGCACTGGCCTTCCACCAACCCTTCCGTGAAGTGCTAGGGTACTGTTTATTACTTGGGGCTTGTTTTGTTGCTGGAGCTTGGTTGCAGTTTTGGAAGAAAGAAAACAAAAGAGGAACCTTTATGAACAGCCCCATGGCCTCTGGTTACTCTGGTTCAATTTCTGTGCCTCTTACTGATTATCTCTGGCTTCCCGCAGCCCAGCAGACACTGACTGGTTCTGCCACGGGTCCTTGGGACTGGCTCCGGCTTTAGCGCCGTGGTTGCTCTGGGCGGGAGCGCCCACCTTCTCTCCGTTTGCTCGCAGCGGGAGAGGCGAGACGGCCACCTCGCAGGGCTGAGCGAGCTCGGCCAAGACGGGCCTCCCCGTGTGTGGGGGGAGGGGGGTGGGGTGTCCTCCCCCGACCAGCACTGGCTGCTGGCACGGTGGCCTCTTTCGGAGCGAGCTCTCCTGGACTGCCCGCAGCTCCGCGCCAGAGGCCCCGGAAA
>NW_008795523.1:2534139-2566506 GCF_000699145.1 Aptenodytes forsteri
GCGGCGGCGGGCGGGCAGTCCTCCTAGGTGGCCGGGAGGGTGAGCTGGCGCTCGCCCTTCTAAACGCTGCCCTTCTGAACGCTGCGTTTTGTGCGTACAGCTAGCCTTGGGCACCGAAACATGTTCCACATTTGGGCTGTTCCTTTGTACGAACTCTGAGCTTCTTGGACTGGGATCTAAGGCCATGCTGCATGGTTTAGAAAAGGCGATGGGGAACTTGGTGTTCATTTAAACGTCCCTCAAAGCAAACAAAGCCGCTGAGGGTACAGCTCTCAATAGATTGTCCTGGGACAGGGGATAGACTTCCCTCTCTCCTTCCCAGTTCCTGAGGCGACAGCAGGTTCTTCAGTTATACAGGAAGATCCTGCGGGCTATTCGTGAGGTCCCTGCGGAAGCAGATCGCCAGTATTTAAAGGACTGGACCAGGGAGGAATTCAGAAGAAATAAAGGTGCTACAGAAGAGGTGAGGGTCGGGAACCCGCAACCCTGACCGCCTGCCCTCGGGAATGATCAGTGCGCGGTCCTGTGCTTTGTCACGTGGGTTTGTTTTGTAGGTGTCACTTCTAGACTGGTAAGAAGGCTCCTGTTGTTACTGTCTCTTAAGAAGCATTTATGTGAAGAATAATTCAGCATCTCTAAATATTATCCCCCCTATTGGCAGTAGTAATGTTTGCGTGATTTCCAGATAATAATCTGGAATTAAAAAGCTAAAAACCAGACAAATCCTGCTTACTCAAACCACAAATCAGAAAAATTGTATTGAATAATACGATAACTAGCAAACTTATTAATGGTCAAGCTTTCTATAGCTTTTTTTTTTCATCTTTAATTTCAACTATATTCAAGCTGAACACAGTCAAATTGGATGGTTGTGGATATGAAGCATGTATGAAATGCAGAAACCTTTACATTTCTCGTATGTCTCCTGTCCTCTGCTTTCTAGTTTGTTCCTTTTTCTAGCCAGTGCTCAAGGAATTGGTGGCTGAATTATGCAGACAAAGCATTACAGTACTTGGATAAAAATAACGTTGAGAGAAACGTCCACTTGGGCTGTAAAGCACCCGTCTCCATAATGCCCACGTGCAGCTGTCGCTACATCCTTGCAAAGGCGGTAGACACAGAGGCATAAAGAAAACATTATTAGGGGTTCAAATCCAGTTCGAAACTGAGTTTTAAAGCAAAGCCATAACCGGCCCCCAAACACATCATTAAGGAATTGGAGAAAATTAATTCATTTATGCACCTGTTTTTTAACCATCTCGGTGACTATAGTGTTACTTCACACAAATAAATAGATCACAGTAGTGCTGGTAAGAGTTGTATGTATTTTAATGGATTAAAATCTGCGTGCTTGTGTAAAGCCTGTGCTGTGTACGGACGTGCAGTTCAGTAGATTCCATTTTGTTTTATAGGACACAATCAGGATGATGATTACTCAGGGCAACATGCAACTTCAGGAACTGCAAAGAACGCTTAAGCTGGCAAAATCCTGATCTCAATTTTGTTGACAGCTGGACTTTCATCTGCTGCGAACAAGCATGGTATTTTTTCCGCAATGTGGTTATAATAGCAGCCTTTGCTGACAACCTGGTCATGTTTGAAGGTGGAATCTACCGCAGTGAGGTTTTTTTGTTTGGTTTTTCCCCTTCCCCGTCCTCTTCTCGGTTTGGTTACCCTCCCATGTGGAAATCACTCAGACACAAAGGACTTTAACGACCTGAATGGATGATGTAGCATGTGCTGTAGGAAAAGCAGAAAGCACCAAAAATTACAACAGCAGTGTTACGCCAAGGAAATGGAAAATAAATAGAAGCTAGATTATTTTGTCTGTTTTCTATTGTGGTAACTCAAGTGGTAATATTCATAGTGGTAACAGCTCTTTCTGTACTGTGCCAAGGATTTTTACCAAAATTTGGGATTAGAAAAGCATTTGGGATAAACAAATGGGCCCAAAACAAATAAACATGATAAAACATTAAGGAAATGTTTTGTATGTAGATGTTGATTTTCAGTTATAGCTGAATAAAACTTAAAAGGGGAGGTCTTTATATATGAAAATGAGAGATTTTAGCCCCAGAAACAGTTACTACCAAGTTAACAAGATTACATTCAAGTTAGTATTTAAAAGTCAGTATAAAGTAGAATTAGAAATAGAGAATACTAACTGCAAATACTGTCGTCTGTTTTTCCAAATGCCGTATTACTCCACTTCTAATTGTTAGCGTGCAACTGTTCTTACCTTCCTGTGAATTACAGTATATCTCTCCCACCCCCCCCATATAATTTAAAAATGCCAAGGCGAGTCTGGGATTGTCTCAACATAAACAGCCAGACAACAGTAGATAGCTAGCTGACTATCCAGTAGCTGTGGGCAGTTTAGGTTGTGGTTTCAAGAGAGGCAGGAACCCTTCCCTCTCCCGCCCCGCTATTACAGTTCGCTCGGGGAGCCACCTCCCCTTGCCCAGGAGGCTTTCTGCCCAGTTCGTGAGCCGGACTGCCTGACAGCAAGTCCGGTCCGTGCCGCCGCTGGCACAAGGGAAGGGACGGGACAGTATTCCCCTTCCAGGCTACCGGGAGGAAGGAAGACCCCACTCGGGTGCAGGAAGTATGCTTCCTGCTGCAGCCAAACGAAGGGTCTTCAAAGCTACACACTTCAGCAAAGCTGCTTTGCAAAAAGTTGCTGCTTAACAAGAAAGAATGCCGTGGGGTTTTTTTTTCCTAATTATTCTTCTGAAAGTCATTGTAGAATCCTTTCCTATGATGTTTATTTAGCTTTGCAGTAAAGGATGCGGCTCAGGCAACCAGTGAGGCTGCTAAAGAGTTGAGGTTTGTACAGACAGAAGCCTTTGAGCTTCTCATCAGTCAGTGAAAAATAGGTATGTCTAAATATTTTGTTAAGGATCTACATTTTCTTAACGTTTTCTGGTAGAATACACTGACAGAACATTAGTGTGTTGGGGATAGATTTTTTACGTGACCAGAAAATGCTGTTTAGAAAGGAAGTTTGCCTAAACAAAGCCACAATCGGTGTCGGCTTGTTCTTAAACGTAGCCTTCCCTTTCCCTTCAGCCAGTGGTTTGATTTCTGCTCCTTAATTAGGAGCCTTTCCCCTGCCGCCTCATCGCAGTGCTTTCCATTCGGACCCCTGAGTCTGCCTTACTCATTTGACTCCAGTTCCTACGTTTCCAGGTTGTGGCCACATAACCCAGGAATAGATCTTGACAGGCAGTGCCCTGGACAGCCACTGACCTCCTGAGTGCTGCTGCCTGTCACCTCCACTGCTTTGTGGGCTTGTCAAGATAAAATTGCCTGCCAGAAGCCTTGAGGAGCCCAAGTACAGACTGCTAGGGTATGTAAATTTACTCCAAGTGTGCGCTGCGGAGAAGGGTAGGTAATACGGGTATTTTGTAAGGAAGTCCTTCAACTGTAGTAGTTTTGAAGGAGGGAGGACTACAGAGGGAAGTAGAAAGCAATTAGCAGAAAATGCCTCCCTTTGTTTTACAGTACCCTTGTTGGCTTCAGAAAACCTCTGAAATCAGTACTCTGCAGCCAAGTTACTGTCTTAAATTACTGCTCCCTTAGTTACTGCACATTACCGCTCCAATGGCTACCTTGGTAGTGTAGTTCGTACGTGGAGCAGATTAGCTAACGCCATAGCCTTTCCGTTGCCCTGGCACTCGCGCAAGCTCGGGAGCGTGTGTGTGATCAGCTGTGCAACTCGGCCCTGTGCCAGTAACTTCCGAAACGGTGGGTGCGTGCATCAGCTAACAGGTGGCAGTGGGTCCCCGCAGCCTCCCTCGGGACAGACGGTAGACCCCCTTTCCACGTTCTACAGCCACAAATGAAAAAGCTTAGAAGTCAAAGTCCAAATTTTCTGCTTCCCCTTCCGAG
The DNA here is from genome assembly GCF_000699145.1 of Aptenodytes forsteri. Classification (NCBI taxonomy): domain Eukaryota; kingdom Metazoa; phylum Chordata; class Aves; order Sphenisciformes; family Spheniscidae; genus Aptenodytes; species Aptenodytes forsteri. The sequence continues at coordinate 2,538,031 of NW_008795523.1, forward strand.
GAAACGAGGGGATTTTGTCAATTTTCCTCTGGCAGAAAAAACATGACACCACAGACTTCCAAGCAACACAGACTTCTGAGCAACGCTTATTTTTGGCAAAACATTCACTTTATCAAGATGATACAAAACTTAAATAGCGTGCCGCGTGCCTCCTACAGTAGCTTAAACAAAACTGTAAACGTATGAAAGTGTCTATGCAAAAGCTTAGAAGTCAAAGTCCAAATTTTCTGCTTCCCCTTCCGAGGAAACGAGGGGATTTTGTCAATTTTCTCTGGCTAGAAAAAACATGACACCACAGACTTCCAAGCAACACAGACTTCTGAGCAACGCTTATTTTAATTGCTTGGCAAAACATTCACTTTATCAAGATGATACAAAACTTAAATAGCGTGCCTCTGCGTTCCTACAGTAGCTTAAACAAAACTGTAAACGTATGAAAGTGTCTATTTTAGACTACAGAAGTCAGAGCAATAAAACTAGTGTTTCCATAACAGCAGATAGACTTTTCTTGTCTTGATAGTGCATTAACAGGTGCTTTAAAAATATTGTTATATAATACAATTTTCTTTGCTTTATACATCTGCTAAGAAGACGAAAGCTTAATTACTGATTAGTCAATGGTGTGTTCAATACTGTAAAGTATTTTGTATTGATTTTAGGGCTCCTCGGTACAGAAAAAAAATCTCTTTCTCCTTGGCATAACAGTACTATCCTGTATCCAAATTGGTTTTGAACAGTGGTTCTATCATGATCTGTTAAGTAAACTTACTTTTCTGACAGAATCTGATGGAGCCTTCTCAGAGGTTAAGGAGGAAACCCTAAAGGGGTGCAGACGCAACAAGTTACGGTGCCTCTGGTTTATTTGGAGTCTGTCAGCCTGGACGACATTGCTCATTCTAAGTTTTGATTTTATAACAAAAGGCATCCATAAAAACTGTAAAATGGCGTTGAGTTCTATTTTGTGGGACTGTTTGTGAAAGCAGTCCTAAGACCTGCAGATTCACCAGGGCCCGGCCTCTCTTTTTAGAGATACAAGGGAAAAAACAGAGAGGAATCATTCAGAGGAACGAAGGAAGACAGTCTGGACAAGGTGTCTGGGAGAAAATCCTGACTCTGCAGAAGAAGAAACATCTGAGTACAGGGAACCAAGCTTTCACTTCTTTATCTAAAGAACTTTTTCAAGCTTCTTCAGTAGTAGAGAATTCAGCCATTTGCTGCTTGAAGGAAAAAAGTTTTATATAAAAATTATACCTAACAGGTAGAGCATGGTTATGGTAAAATATTTGCCATCCATGCCCTAAACAAAACTTCTCGGTCAGATTACTCGAGTACGGCCCCAACAACCGTGTAACCACAAGGAGCTTTGCAACCAGGACACCATTAAAAAAAAAAGACAAACCTAATTTAGCATTTGTTTTAATAATGTAAAACCAAAAGAAAAGCAAGATGGCAACCACAGCCTCTGTACCTAATGGGATGAGTCACCTTAGCATCGCACCCGGTGGGAGCCTGGCCTCTCCCGGCTGGAAGCCTGCACCTGTCACCTACGCGGGCTTGTAATTTGAGTTGGTTCTGTAGCCTCTCTCCCCTGACTACAGGGAGGCCGTGGGCAGTATCTAAAATAGTATCAACAGCCCTTCATCACTAAGGAACTTCTGTCAAAAGCTCTCAAACATCCTGGATTTATTTCAGTATTGGTATCGCCACGTGTTTACATGTAGCATACAGTGAAACCCTCTAGCCACACATGACCTATGTGGAAATAAGGAAATTCCTTTTTCAGAAAGCAATTTTGGTTTCTAATGCAGTGTGTTTTCAAGCAGCACCTGGAAATTGGGAGTGCAATATTTAACGGACTCTTGGAAATAACAGAGGAAGGATCTAATCTGCAGCATCTCGTTGTCATCAGTACAGTCTGCATATGAATTCTCCTCGGTTCTGGAGTTTCCAAAGTTATTTCTACTCCTGAAAAAGAGCATTTTGTTTGGATGTACCAGGCACTACAAATGCATATATCTAACAATATTCCAGATTCCTGTACAGCGGGTTCCAAAATGAGTCGCATTGCTTGTCTTTACCTGCTTGGTAGATGCTAGCTCTCTTTCTGCACCTTAGTCCTTAATTTGCTGAGCTCCTCTTCTAAGCTTTTAATATGTTCCTTGAGCGCAGCTTTGTCTTGCTGCGCTTTCTGATTAGCTTGGCACCGGGCTTCTTCTATCTTCCGTTCATACCACTTCTCCATCTGTGTGGAAACAGCCTCGAAGAAGTACTGTGTTATCTCCAGGGCCTGGGAGGTGTTTCTCAGCGGAGGGGCAGGCGGCTGTCCCGCAGGCAGGGCGGAGGGCTGCTGCTCCTGGCTGTGATGTGCCCCGGCGGCGTGGTGCAGAGCTTTGTGCCTTGACTGCCCACTTTTGCTGGACTTCTTTGTCTGAGTTCCTTTGTCAATGAAGTAGCCGCTCTGTGGTTCAGCCTTTGCAGGTTCAGTCAAGGGCTGCAAAGCAGCTTGAACCTTAACGTGTCTTAACTTGGACCCCAAAAGCTCGGAGGAGGGCAGCTCCTGCTGGAACCTGTGGAACGTGCTGGCACTAACAGCTTTGTCCTTTGGCCTGACGTCTTGAGCAGGGGCAGAAGAAACTGGTCCACCAACGATTAACTGTTGCTCTGTACCTACAGAATAAAATATATACATATGTATTTAGAAAAGCTCTGGACATTTATTTTAGCATTCAGAAATCCTCATTGTTCGATGAACGATGCGGTTTCCCATGTACCGTGCTGTGTGTACATTGTAGAGGCTTGTATTAGTTTATCGCATCTTCACAGTCAGGTGATACAACAGAGAGTCATTAAAAGAGAAAAGCTGGCTCAGGCAGAGAGGCACTGCATTGCGGCTGCGGGACTACAGACTGACAACAATCAAAGGACGTCACCAGAAGGACATGTAACAAAGATCAGGCTAGATTCCCAAAGTAGTTTATGTCTGCTGATATTTATGAACCCCCTGCTTCTACTGGAACTGAAGCCCCACTAATTTTGCAAAGATAACACATTTTGATGCTCCTGAACTGTTCAATGCATGCCAACTGTTCATGCTGCCACAAGATCTCCTGTGTGGTCTTCTGCCTTTCTAGTCTGATGGGGTATCCATGTCCATGTCTGTTTACTTTGCATAGTGTTTTGGGGGGCATATACAATGCCCCCCAGGGCACTGATAGCTCTGGGGGGCTTACAGAAGCCCAGGGCTTCGATAGCGCTCTCCTTGGCTGTGGAGACCTGGGCATCCTGCCCATTTCTTTTTTCCTCAGAAGCTTCCCTGGCCAAGCACAGAGAGGTGGCTTGAACCAAGGTCTTCCATATCTTCGGGTGGCCACATTCCCTGAACGGCCTTGAATGTTCTCAGCTGTTTTTGTTCTTGTCAAATGAACTAATAATTAAACAGACTTTGGTTCAAGGAAAGAGGAAACAGTGGGAGGTTTATTCTATATCCTTGCAGTTTGAATGTTAACAAGGGAAATGAGTATTTTAGGTTCACATCCTTGCACCCTGCCATTAGAGGTTCCACACATCTGAAAAGCACTAAATAGAATACACTTTCTTCAGCAGACTTTGGATAATCTGCACACCTTCCTGACAGACAATGGGGTGGGAGCAATTCTGACTGGGAAGCTGGAGAAATTTCAGAAAACAGAGTTATTCAGAGCATCAAAAAACTTGGCTTCAAAGACACAGTGACATGGAAGCATCAGGAAGAGCTACTGGAATTCCACCCAACCATGTCTTACAATATTCCCAGTGGTTGCCTTGAAGTGTATTCTAATCCCAAGACATTATGCACATGGATGGAGGAAAGCACACAGCCAGAATTAATATCTGTGGTATTAATACAGGTATCCCTCAGTTAATTAGCTCGCCTTTGAATGAATATGGCCTCTAAGTACCTGACAAGGTTGTACCTGACGCACCATCTTGTTGAATGCAAAACTGTTGCCCAAAGCTCTGTTCCGGCATCTGGACTCTGCTCCTTCCCCCATCTTCCAAGAGGCTGTTTGGGAGCGTGATACAGGAATGCTGGTGGGAGCCCTCTGACTGCAGCATGGGCTGGTTGGCTTTACAGTCCTTGGCACTGTGGGGGTTGTTCTCAGTATCCAGGGTCTCAGTGAGGGACTCACAAGTGGACAAAGTTGATTTTGGTCTTGATGACCTGGAATCTCCAGAAAGCTTGAGCTCCAGATTCTGAATCTTCAACATGCACCAAGTCTTCAGCTCATCGACCAAGGAAATCTATGAGAAAGAGACTGTAAGTTAGATGATCCTATGATTAGATCCTATGGTTCCTGGGCTGCTGAGGACGTGTGGCAGGGACAAAGGGAAGCAAGCCTGGTATCTGTGGGCTTAGACTCCCTGTACAGATATGCGTGCTGCCACTGGGAATATTTAAAGGACTGCAAATCAGAAAAGATGAAGAACCATGCATTAGCTAATGAAAGGCACCCTCTTTAGTCCAAGCTACCCCCTCTTAGATTTGAATGTGCTACTTCAAATGCAACTCTGAGTCCTCCGATCAAGGCTGACTTGTTTAATCATACAGTCAATGGTACTTGCTAGGTGCAAGGAACATCACGTGTGGTCAAAGCTGCCATTTTGAAGAGTGAAATTCAAATTAGACGCTTCTGGGACACAGCTTTATACCATTACCAACCTCTGCTGCTCTGTTCATTCGGTGATAAAGATGAGTCCAACTCTAAATGATAAATTACTAACGGCTTTCAAATTACAGAGGTGCTTAATAAGTGTCAGGTGCAGAGGCATTTGCCAGTAATCATTTAAAATATGAGTAGCTCTTTTACCCTCTTGTTCATATGACATCACGAATTTAGGTCAGGCCCTCCTATGCACATGGACATTTAGGCCATGCATTTAGTAAAGCCCAACTCAGTTTTTCCAGTAGTTTCAATTAGACCCAACAGAACAGGAACAGCTGATACCGCTTAATGGTAATTTCAGTTCACCTGATGTATCACTCCAGTATCTCATTTCTTAAATGGAGATTGCAAGGAGATGGAGCACAAGCTCAGACATTCGGAAGCCAATATAATACTTATGTCTCTTACTATGAAATAAAAACTAAAGCTGCCTTAGTTTGAGAAGTACTTTTCTTTGGAGAAAAGTGTATTGCGAATGTTAGACCGAAGTACCTTGATCAGTAGCTTATGCTAGGATTATAACAGCTGCCAGGCTTTTACCACAGATTTGGAACTGTCTTACAAAAGTCATGACCTTTTACTAGCACAAAGTGTATTTCTCAATGCTTACACAAATACCAATAATGAGAAAATTAATTGTATTTTAAGTTTACCTATGTGAGTAGAGAAATATAAATTTCTTAGCATGTTTTAATGGTGAGTTTGTGCAGAAGCTAGAGGGGCAAGAGCTGGATCTCCACGGGAACAGTTATTCTTGTAATGCTGGTTAAACAAGCATACAAAAAGAACTTGCCTATTGGCAGTAATACACAGCTTGGAGATGGCGCACTGTTGCCAAAGTCAGAGGGAAGAACTGCAGCCTTTTAATGCATGGGGAAAAAAAAAGATCAGACAGAGGAGAAGGGAAAGATTCCCAGGGCACACAACCAAATGGATGAGAAGTAAAAGGAACACCACAGATCTTAAGCCTTTGTTGCTGTTTGCAGACGTTCCTGCAGACGTCCTTTAACTAAGCAAAAGCTGAAAGCACAACTGTTAAAAATTTAGCGGTAGGAATTTTTGCAAAGCACTATGTTAGAAAAAAGATATTTTGTTATAGATCCCACACTTCAGACCCACCAAATTAAATTATGACAGTGGGACTGGATTTCACATTCCTCACTTCTAATGCAAAAGCTTTATAAGTTTGGTTTAGAGATTAAGGTGGTGGATAGGAATAAGTTGTTCTTTGAAGTTCCTTTGCCTGTTTCAACAGATGAGATAAATCTCCAGTATTCTCCCTGCCTGCTGGAACGAAACTCTTGAGCTGATCCATCTGAGCGAACAGGGAGTAGGTGTTTCAAGCCTTACCTGCCGTTTCTCCCCCTCATTTTTTTCCAGGTCAGTGTGCTGTTGCAGGCGGTGAAGGCACTCTGTTCTCTCTGCGGACAGCCGCTCAGCCATAAGCTTGTCTAAAACACGGAGCTGTGGAAAACAACACAATTTAGCTGAGATGATCATGTTAAAAACCAAACAAAGCCCCCATCTGTGAACCTTGTAAGTCAAAGTACAGTCTGTCTTTCAGTCTTCATTTCTAGGAATGCTGCCAACTACAATTAGATGTAGCTTGCAAAAAGGTTCAATCACAAAATTATCGATGAATAACAATTACATTAAAAATAAAAAATAATTTAGAGGATCTTGAATCTCAGTGCAAACAGAATTCAGCAAGAGGGATTTTTCCAATTATGAACCGACCAGCTGTAGGACTGCCTTCTGTCTTTAGGTTTCCCTCTTAGGGCCTCAAGCAGTTTAGATTTATTGTCTAAAGAAGCACCGGAAGCCACTTAACACATTAAATGTGTTTTTCTCAAGACCCTGGTTTGCAACATTAGATCCCTGTGGAATGTCACAGTTCCCTGGTCTTGAGTATTAGCTTTCAGGTTCGTTTTTACAACACAAGAAGCAATAAACGAATCATGACAATGAAAATACTCATTAAGCTAAGGATATGTTTCTAATAGTCATGTAGGCAAGCAGACCTCCAGGTCATATTCTTACTTGATGTTGAGTTTTGCTTTCCATCTGGCCCAGCTTAACATTCATCTTATCTTGTACTGTCCCAAACTCAGCTTTTATCTCTTCCACCGTTGCCTCCAGCTGATTCTCCAGTTTATTTATCAGGGGCTCACAACGACATCCATTTATCGGTGCCTGAAAGGAGTAATACGTTTACCTGCTGCATCCCGCTGTCCTCTTAGTGCACTTGCAACATTATCACAGCCTCCTTGAGTCAGTCTTGGGTTCTTCTGTACCATCTACTGTATCTCACCCTCCTGATAACACCTTACAGTAGCTCAGCCAACAGGCTATTAATTGGAAAAGCACAGACCAGAAAAGGATTGATCTGATTTATATGGACATCCTAACACACAGCAGTGTTGATTTCACTGGGGCTACAAGCATCAATGAGCTCAGATCACGTATGCCGTGGTACTGTGTGCTGTATGAGGGGATACCACATTACAGGCCTACACCCCGTGTCTCGATGCTGTAATTCTGAATTGTACAAAAAAAATCTGATTTTGTGGATGTGTGTGGGTTTGTGTGCATTTGTTTTTTAATCTAATGCCAATAATGTGCCTTTTTTGTTTTTCCTCCCCTGTACTGTATGGCAAGGTCTCACTGCTCCTGTCTGCCTTCACCCTGCTGGCATTCAGCTGACCCGTATCTGCTCTGCACACCGCTGCCTTCCTTTGACCTGCATGACACCATCCCAAGGCTCCTCTGCAAAGGGAGCTGCACTGACCACATTTAAATCTCTCAGGGAGATGGTCACAAAAGGCTCCCTTAAGCGAGGACAGCTAATCCTCATCGGCTTCCTCTGCAGTCCGCAGGCAGGAATGGGCTCCTTCAGGGGGGTGAGTCAGGAGCCCAAAGCGTCTCCTCTGAACCTGTCTGCAGAGGAGCCTCCCTCTCTCCTTTGGCCCTGCAGTACCGTTTCAGAAATTGGGGGTTAGTCCCTTGGCAGGGGAAGGTGAGTGGTTTGCTGAGCACTCAAGAAAGCTTCAGAAGTACATGTACTTAAGAAATTCTGTTTGCTATTCAGTGCCTGAGGGCATCAAAGAAGACAGCCGAGCAAAAAAGAAGGGGAGAGAGGAGTGTCACGTATTTCAGGAAATACTATAAGGGAGTCTAGCTCTATTAAGCTAATCTTTGTGAATAGATTAGATTTGTATACAAATCCTATCTGCTCTCTGCATCTTTCTTCCTGCTCCCCAAGTCTTCCCTACTGGCCCATCCTCCTACCATCAGATCCTAGGGGCAGGGAGATGCTGCTTTTAACATATGAAAGGTCCTCCATCCTTCCTCATGTCTGCTATTAGGATAATCCCATAATGCCCCTGTCTGGAAATTTCCCAAGCCTTACACAGCGCGATGTTGGGAAATATGGCCAGTAAAACCTTTGAAGTCTGACTTCAGTGATCTTCAGAATCTGCTGAACTTCTTAACTACAGCAAGGGACCGAGGAGAGCTGGTGGATGGATGTGAGAAGCTAAGGAAATGAAAGGATTGACCTCCCAGAGGTACAGGAGGGCAATATTAAAAAAACAACAATATAGACGTTTACAATGTCTACAGGGTAATTTGCTGACTGCTTTCATGCTTCTTTAGAAATGTGTACTGGTAAATACTTACATAATAAAATGAGTAAAATATCAGTCTCTAAACTGGAATAAATGCACACGAGCTGGTAACTCCAGGTTTATTTGTGAACCAATTTCTGTGCAGCTCCTGCCTCCAGTAATTCTAGAATCGCCAAAGACATGTTGCAATAAACAGAACTGAAACAAAATGTATTGAGCGTACTCAGGCTCTTGGTTCAGGTAGTAAGCTTCAGTGTTCGCACACTGCTTTTGTTTATTTTCACTGGCAAAGCTCTTTGCATTTCCTGTTGGAAATCTTAATATTTCAAAGTGTATCGTAAAAGTTCCAAAAAAGTGTCGTTTCCAATCACTGTTCACACCTTATCTCCAAAAAGGAAGTACTTTGTAGATCAAAACTAGTTAAGTATGTCTTCCTTAGCACACACAAAACCAGCTTATTGTTTACTAGAGTTCAGGCCAAAATGCAGCTGAAGCCTAGACAGGGAAAACAAATCCACAGTTGTGATTTCATACCCTTAAGAGTGCAGTTAATTTAGTGCGTTTTCTATCCGTTAGCTAACTGTGCCTCGACTGGCAAGTGCTGCTCCCCGTGTCTCCCTCCACGAGGGCAGCGGCCGGCTCACCTGCATCACCTTCCCATCCTTTCCTCGATAGAGCGTGTACAGCTGGTAGGCTCGGACCTCGTGGGGAGGGGGCGGAGAGGAGCAGTGATGCTTACTTCTGCGCTTAGGCACATTTTGCTGGGGCTGAGGGAGTGTCTGCTGGTCAGCTGGGGAGATGGGGTCCGAGAGTGCTGAAACCTGCATAAAATACACACAACGTTTTCCCTATTTATGAGTCCCCTGGTAAACTATTCCTGGTGGGAACGGGACAAATCCATCGTGACAATTACAGCAAAAACCTGATTAAAACACCAATCCAGCTGCAGTGCCTGGCCACAACCTCGGTGTCTGTCAGCACAATAACCAGATTTCCACACAAATCTGGTTCGTGTGACCCTTAACAGCAGAATTTCCCCACCAGAAATCAGTTTTGTCTGAAGGCTACCTCTGCCCCGTGAGCACGCCGGGGCTGCTGCCCTGACTCACCGACACGCTGAAGGGACACCTGTATTACTGCTTAACAACTATCCCTTTTCTGCTGTTTTAAATCTACTGATACCTTTTCCTTTGGCTTTTTCTTTTTGCTCTTCTTCCCTTTGGGATCTGGTGAGGTTGAGCGGGGTTCATCCTTCAGATCGCTCTTCCTCTGTGGTGGCTGGTCGCTGCTCGGTGTGTCGTCAGCAGCTGAGACGCTGCCCTGCTTGAAGCAAAGACAGAGAGTTCAGAGCAGTTGCAGAGATGGGGAAAAGGTGCCTTTTCTTCAATTTCCCAGTTTTAAGCTGCTCTGCACACATGAGTGGGTAACTCTTTAGCAGCAAAGCACGACAGACTGCCTCAGACAGCTGCCGTGGTCATGCACAAGTGATGGCTCCAAACAGATTTAGTCCTGATGGGTTTTATTTACGCTCCCTCCTTGCAGCAGATGTAGCTGGTAATGCTGGGCTGTACCTTGCTCTGTACCACTTCATCCCGTGGTACCGACTGAGCTCGCCTTTCTTCCTTCAGCCTCTCTCTCTTCTTCCTCAGGCTTCTTCCACGGTTAAAGCGCGAGACCTGAAGGCAGACCACACTGTTAGTCAGTGGCGTCACACTCTTTCCTACCACAGAAGCCAAGCAACAGAGCAGACCTTTCTCACCTCTACTAAAAGGCAATATATAAAAGGAAGTGCACTGCCAGAGGGATGCTGATGGGCCAAGCAATGTGGGTGTTCCTAGCTCAGTGGTGGTGTGTTTTCACAGCTAAGTCCATCAGGGCACTTTGCTGTCCCTTGGAGGGGTGAGAGCCTCCTCCTGTGTCCTCCTGTGTCCCTGGGCTGGTTGCCAAGCCAAGCCCTTCTCAGAGGTGACAAGGAAGAGCAGGGCAGGGATCACACCTGGTCTCATACCAGAATACAGAGCCCTCCCATGTGCCTTCCGGCCTGAAGAGCGTTGTAGCATTTCATACACAGCAGCAGAGTATAAACGGGACATTTTGTCCCCATTTCAAAGCATCTTCCAGTGCGAGCAACCATCTTGGGGGGTGGGAGAAGTCTGAGGCAGGCAGCAGAGGGACACAACCTGGGAGCTTCTGGGTACAGGGCAACCGCAGAGCACAAGTGCCTCTGGCTGCTCCGTCCTCTGCCAGTCAGGACAGCCAGGAGCTCTGCCAGTGCTTAAAACTGAGGCTTAATCTGCACACCTTGCTGGGCTTGCGGACTGAAAGGCTCCATGTCAATAGACCTGAGGCCAGCACACAATGCCAGCAGAAACGTAGGCACCTTTCACAGCAGAAGGTTAAGGACCAGGGGATATGTCCCCTCTAGGGTAACTGGCCTCAGCTCCATGTGTTTGTGTGTGCTGGGGAGTGATTTGTAACCTACCTGTGATGCTTTAGTGAGGAGGAGCGCAACCTCAGGGTTATTGTGCTGTCTGGCAACCTCTAGAGGGGTCTGACCTGCCTGAGAGGAAAAAGAAAACGGCATTTCCTTCAAAACACAAGCTGCTGGAAATGTGGAATTTCTCCACCCGAGGTTAGCACATGCTCTGTGCACAGCAGCATAGTGACTAACTGCTTTCATTTACCCAGATTTAATTCAACTCTAACACCCAATATTTTCTACCAACACTAGAGAGACTGTTGAAGAGAGTCTGCATTGAGAGAGAGAGTTGGGGTTGTTTAGCCTAGAGAAGAGAAGGCTCCGGGGAGACCTTATAGCAGCCTTCCAGTACTTAAAGGGGGCCTACAGGAAAGATGGGGAGGGACTCTTTATCAGGGAGTGTAGGTAATAGCTGGTAATGATAGGACAAGGGGTAATGGTTTTAAACTGAAAGAGGGTAGATTTAGATTAGATATTAGGAAGAAATATTTTACTGTGAGGGTGGTGAGGCACTGGAACAGGTTGCCCGGAGAAGTTGCAGATGCCCCATCCCTGGAAGTGTTCGAGGCCAGGTTGGATGGGGCTCTGAGCAACCTGGTCCAGTGGAAGGTGTCCCTGACCACGGCAGGGGGGTTGGACTAGATGATCTTTAAGGACCTTCCCAACCCAAACCATTCTATGATTCTGATTCCAACACAAAATACCAAAGAAACTCCACATCCTACTTACATTGTTGACAACAGATGCATCAGCCCCTGCTTCCAGCAACAGCTTAACCACCTTCCTGTGATTTAGAGCAGCAGCTACATGGAGTGCAGTATCTCCTGCCTGCAAGTTACAAAGCAGAAAGCAACCGTGTAACACACATCCTTGGGTCTCACCCTGCAGAAATCACACCTTCCTAAAAGATGCTCAGAAGTCGAAAGACCTACACTTACTGATGCAACAACTAAGCTTAAATAAGGCCTGGTCAATAAAAAAAGCAGAGCTGGGAGGAAGGGGACAGGAGCGGGCAAGGAGCTACTTCAGCCTGGTTTTGAGAAATGCAGCTGGGGCACTGGTGATCTGGTTTAACTAAACCAAGTGACACACGACACAGCTTGGAGACAGCCCAGCTCTACCGCCAGCAAACGGATACGACATCTGAGGGCAGGACTGGTTTTCCCACCACAACCTTCTCGTTTTGTTTTTTTTTTTCTTTCAGGTTTGATTATTTGGTGTGCACGTGGTCATGTATCACATTACTCAGAAATAATCAGGTAAGTACTAGCAGCGAGATGGCTGGTGTTCCCTTCATGAGATTCCTCAAGAGAAACAGTTTTTGGACCAAAGCCAGGAGGCGATCCGGGTCCAGCACTAACACACTGCCCTGCCCTTGTCCCGGTGCAGTGAGGTGAAGACGGCTGTGATCAGATTTGGGCACTGGTAACAGAGCCAGCAGCTGTTCAAGGCAGACTGGACACGTGCATATAATGCCCTCCTGTCCCCTTTGCCTTGCATTTCTCCTTCAGAAAATTAGATCTCCTCAAGACTAGTGGAAATCTATTGCTTGTTGCTAACTGGGATGAGGCATGTTCATAAATAAAATCATATGTGCAAATATGGAACAACTTCAGGTAGCACTGGGGAATAAAGGAAAGTGGTGTCTTTCCGGGCCAGGTTCACACCAGTTAATATTCAGTAGCTCATTTTGCAAGTTAAAAAACTCATTTCCAAATAAAATTACATAGTAAATTTAACATGCTGAGACCCATTTTGTTTGCTGCAATATCTCCTATCTAAGAAACAAGATTAAATGTACAAATCAGAAAACATCTTTATGATCCTCAACTACACATGGAAAACTTCCCAGGAACATGAGACGATGAGGTTAAGCACCACATAATCTGTTTATTTAGCAGATTTAACAAATTCTAATGTACTAAATCCATTCCCTTCTACCACCCAGTTAGGCTATGCTATAGGTACAGCAATCAGGTACTTCCCTATAAACCAACTATGGATGATTAATCTTAGGTTAGACTGATCATTACTTTAAATTTAAAGCATACTTTTTCTTCACTTTTAAGTCTTTTTAATTCCCACTACTGCAAAATGCAGCAAAGAAAAGTATTCCAGAGAAATTCACACTTACGTAGCATCTGAACATTAGTGAGTTCTGCTTCACAATGTCTCTGTAATGGCCGTAGGATCATTAAAACCTCGTTACAGAGGAGAAAATGGAACCCCATAAAATGACTGAGTCTCTTGCCTAGTCCTGCTCTGCACAGAACTGGTAAGGACTCAGGAGCGCCAACCCCTACACCTACACCGCTACCCCTGTCCCAAACACCCTTTCTACACCAACATACGACTGCAGAACCTCATCAATAGGCAATGCTTTAAAGAAATGATGCAAATGCGATGGCAAAATAATAAACCACTGATACGCCATTACTTTAAGGCTGTTCTTAAAAGCTCAGGCCCTTGGTGGTACAGTGAAACACAGAGAGAAGTGGGATTCCTTGGGTAGGAATCCCTCTTTCCAACAACTAGCCGTATGCAAAGGGCGCAGAGTCGCAATGAGGTTCATGCACTGACCTGGTTCTTTTCATGGACAGAACAGAAAGCACTGAGCAGCACCCTAACGATGGGCAAGTGATTATAACGAGCAGCCACATGCAGACAGGTATCTCCTGCCTGCAAACAGAAACAAAGCTCTGAGCATGTAATCGCAGTAAGAAAGCTTGCACTTGTCATGGTGTTCAGGGATGAAATAATCCTATTAAACCAAAAAGAGCAGTAAATGCCACACGCTGAAGAGCAATGCTGTCTTCTCCGCAGTACAGAATCTACTGTCATGGGTGGGAAGGTTTAGCAAGAGCTGGGGTCAGGCAAGGTAGGAGTACGAATTCTTTAACCACTGACGGGAAATACTGGAGTTATAAAATGCTGGTTTACTGCACTACAAAACCTGATTTATATTTTTACATTAAATCTGTTCTTCTGAACTGCAAACCAATGTGATTTGGAAACTCAACTCTGTGTTGCACATAATGAAGAAAACATGAGGAGTGGAGGCCAGAGCAGCATCCCCACGAGGGGTGGCACATGTGCAGCTGGGATTGGGAGCAGAGCCCCACGGGTTTCCATTTCTGTGTGCCGCTGCCCACCTTGTTATCAAGCAGGGACAAAAACATCTGGCTTCCTTTTGTAGATTTTTTTTTTTTTCCTTTGTCACGGCAGAATCATTATAAAATAGGAGGAAAGCTGTCTGAAATTGAAGTCACCTTGAATCTACCTCATTTGACAGACCAACACTCAGTACATACATATTATCTGTCTTAGTGAGGGCAGGTCTGAAGGCTTTCCCTGCTCTGGCACAAAACTCCTTGAAGATTTCCATCTTTTTGAGAGAGGAGCCCTTTTGCGGAATTGCATGACAGTAATATGGGTCAGGCCATCAGGACCACAAAAAGCAGCAAAGGACCAGCTGCCTCGCTCTGTGCAACAGCAAAACCCCCTTTGGCTCCTTCCATCCCCACTCAAGAGATGGGTAGTGCATCGCTCAGTCCTATCAAAAGCATTCCTGTACATCATGTACATGATGTATACGATGGTTTGTTAGTCAAGTAGTGCATCGCGCAGTCCTATCAAAAGCATTCCTGTACATGATGTATACGATGGTTTGTTAGTGGTTTTTTTCAATAGCATTTATAATAAAAATCACAGCTTAAAGCATTTCTGAGTATTTCTACAAGTTAAAGCAATATAGATAAAACAAAGGCACACAAAAATGAACGTGTTCTTTTCAAAACTCACATTATTTTTGAGGTCTGCTCGAGATCCTCCAAGTAACAAAACACGAGTACTCTGGGAATGGCTATTCTGGCAAGCCAGGTGAAGAGGTGTGTTACCTGCCTTAGAGAAATACAGGAAAATATAAAAGCCGTATTTAGAAATTGGACATAAGCATTAAAAAATAAAACCTCACAGGTCTTCCCACAAGAAGATTCACCCATGGCTGGGAAACTGTCACTGTTATTTTCCTGAAGACATGAGCTGAATGAACCTGGAGACTGAAATACCCTCTCCACCCTGGAAATTATTTATCTGAGATGTAAAGGCAGAAATTGGACAGTCTAACAATATCTGCATTGCTCAAGTCTGTTTGCAGGAAGCAAAAACTCTAGAAACTGACTGGTTCATTAATATCAAACCGCACTATCAAGTATTTAATTTAAAGAAATATAATTCTTATGTTTTGGGCAAACTCAAGCAACGTCGGCCACGACTGCTGCAGGGTGTTAGGCAGACAAGATTTCTGTTTCTTTACGATTGTAACACAAACCAGCTCCAAGTCTGGCTGGGTCTGTAGGTGCTCTCACAGGGCAGGATGCAGATTTTAGGCTATCGGGAAGCTTCAATGTTCAGAAAGCATGCCAGCCTCCAGCCAAAATGAGACGGGGAAAAAAAGCCACCCAAACCCCAGAGAATCACATGCTAAGGTTCCTGAAAGAAGCAAACATGCAGTTTTTATGGACAGAAATCAAAGAAGAGTTTGCTTGTCTTTCTAACACTGTGAAGGATTTTATTGGTCTGACAAGTTTTTCTGACAGCATTTGGCTTTTGTTGGCCTGAAAATGTTTGGGGATTTTGGCTCTTGGGAGCTAGAAATGTAATCAGCTCAGGTAAAAAGGTTTCCCATGCTTACTAGGCTGTCTGTTCGGCTTGATTATGTCCTTTAATTTGTGCCCTGTGCTTTCAAGACACAGATCAAAGCTGCAGGGTTTGAATTACAAAAGGCCTACTCTTAGATGTGGTCTTAGGTCTTGAGTTCCACGTTACAGTCTATTTCAGGCCTGAATGTAGTCTCTAAGCTGTGGCAGGCAAACATTTTCTTTCTCAGCTAAATTGCATTTAAGTGTAAACTTTTTCCCTCCTGGGTTTATCTCTGAAAAGCCTCTGCAATGTCTTTATCATTTGCTGTTCAGAAGGTTGGCCCTGGTGGGAAGGCAGAGAGGTCCTGTGCAGTAGGTGATGGGCGAGGACCTCGATGCTGGGAGAAGTCAGAGTGCTGGTGCCTGGGGTCAGGGCTCACAGAGCAGGCTCACCCTGGCTCGCCTCCCACAGGGTGACCAATCTCTCACCAGCTTCTGTGAGAGGGAGAGTGGGTCCGAGTTGTACCGATCTGGGGGTCTTCGCTGGTCTACTGAATCTTCACTGGAATGTACAGACTGATGGAGGGTCTAAAAAGAAGGCTACAACTGATCTCACGGGATGATCTATTACAGTGGAAGAGTTTTTATTAAGCCAACTTGACTGAAAATAAACTGCATCTCCAGGGTGATTGCTGCACAGGAGGAATACGGCTACCCAGGTGGTTTACCCACATGTTGTCCCATTCCTCAAATGCCTGCCTGACTTGCCTTTAAAATCCCAGGTGTCCTGTCTGGCCTCTGCATTTCACTTAATATAGAAGCCATCTTCAATTGCATTGCTCTTTTATATACTGTGCTCAAGGTGCTGTGCTGCAGGAAGTGCATCCATACAAGCATTCCCCAAGCAGTCCCAGGAGATATTAACCAGGAGTTACAGAAAATACAGTCAAATTCCTCCCATCTTCTGCTGCTTAGCAGGATTTGGCAAATCTAGCAGCCCGTATCTGTCCCATCCAGCCAAAATCGCACAATGCCCAGGTGTAAGTCAACAGTCTGTAGGGTGCTCCTGCACATGGCACTCAGCCCTGGCTGCCAGAAAAGCTGTCAGAAAGATCATGCTTTGTTGGCAGTAATGTAAAAAGTTGAGAGACCAGAGAAACCATTTTGGGATTAAGCAGAATTAAGCTCTTCATTTTTCTTGAAAGCAGAAGGGGTAGAAGCACGTGCATGTGTGCAAGCATGCACAATTTCATCATTTTTCAGCCGCTCCTGAGAAAAGACCCTGTCCATTAAAAAACACCCAAACTGTGAAATGCAAAGGGAGAGGATTGTGCGGATAAGACATCAAAGACCAGTGCAGGAGCTGCTCACGCAGTATTAAAGTCTGCCAGTTATACTTCAGACATCAGCCTTGCTGAGCTACTCTGTGCACATACTTTCCAAGAGAAGTTGTCTCCAAACAGTTGACATACGCTGTATTGTAAGCTAAATCTTCTAATACCATGAGGCATCCAAGCATGCAGGATAACCAGACTTGCATCTTAAGCCCACACCTTTGTACATAAGTGTACGCATATACACGGCCACATGGAGTATAATGGTTCACAGGACTATAAAGACAAGCACTATTGTCTGTTACGTGTAGGCATGGGAAGTTGTCTAAAGTACCTCTGATACAAATCTAGGTGAACATTACAGCAAAAAATAATTACAGAAAATAAAAATTGGAAGTTGGAACAATATAAAAGAAGGAATACACATAAAATAGTATCAAAGATGAGGTAACTACAGATCACAAAGTGACCACAATTGTACAAACATATGCGTATATACTGCATATATGCACACGTGCACATACAGAAACAATACGTCCAGGCAATGTGCTTTTTTACTCCAAATCTGGGACTTTAGCCACCTGTCTCCCTTCTTCCCTTTCTTTGCTAGCCTCTTTCAACTGTTGTTTTAGAGAGACATTTACCAAAAAATGCTCAGAGACTCCATAAAGCCATCCCAAAGCTCTCTTGCCTGTAACGAAGGACACGGTGCTAACCATGTGATCTGACCAACCCATCAGCACAGCGGTCCAAACCCTAACTCAGCTCACACCATAGGCTGCTACCGCCATTTCCTAGACTATTCCATTAACTTTTGAATTAGTGAATCGAAGACAAGTGTCCCACAGGTATTACAATTAGAGTGGAACTAAAACCGCTTGCTTTGTTATTCCTTCCTCTAAACTGCTCTCAAGGTATTATAAATACCAAAAGGAAGATAATCCAGGTTCATTACAAGATTTTGGTAAGAGCACTCAGGTATTAGGAAGAACTTTCTAACAAAAGATACACTTTTTTTCCCCTCTGTGGCTTACATTCATTTGGCTGTTTAATGTCTGGAAAAAAAAAATGGATTTTGAATGCCATTTTCCCATTAGTACAATTCATTTTCATTTTAAATCACACCAATCACAATGAATCTGCTTGGTATAAATTAGAGCACCGTGGAGATTTCCACAGGAATTGTAGTGCTCCTCAGCCACAATTAATGTATCATTCAACGTGCTATTGAATTCTTCCTGCATCAGCTGTCTTTCTGGAAAAAAAAAATGGATTTTGAATGCCATTTTCCCATTAGTACAATTCATTTTCATTTTAAATCACACCAATCACAATGAATCTGCTTGGTATAAATTAGAGCACCGTGGAGATTTCCACAGGAATTGTAGTGCTCCTCAGCCACAATTAATGTATCATTCAACGTGCTATTGAATTCTTCCTGCATCAGCTGTCAAAATAGAATTTCCTAATGCCTGTGGAGGAACCATCCAGGTATAATAAATGCAAAAAAAGAAGAAAAAAATCCCACCAGGAGCTGGTCCCCCACCTGCTGAGAAATGCCATGGCCAGAAATCTCCAGTGCTGAGAATCAGCCATGTTACACCAGGACTGAAAGCTCCTCCGGTGTAGGTCTCACCTTGTTCTTGGCAAGAACGTTGGCTCCTGCTTTAACCAGCACTTTGGCAGACTGACTGAATCCATGCCAACAAGCTTCATGAAGAGCAGTGTTCCCATCCTGAAGAGCACACACACAAGAGGAGAAGGTTAGTGTGCTGTGCCCACATGCAGAGTAACATTACATTCAGAAAACAGCAGCTGCACGCCCCACCTGGTCCCTTAAAAAATAAAACATTTTCCTTTCCTTCTAGCTTATTTTCTATGTTATTTTTAGAAGAGGCTAAAAATATTGTTATTTCTTTTGTTTGGAACTTGGAATTAGTTATATTTACTCCCAAACTAAATTTACAGCCTGGGATTCTCAGTTTCTGGGATAATCAAGGGAAACTGTGCAGTGTTTTGCGTAGGGCATGCTATGGTTGTACATTTCTTTAATTCTTCCATTAATGAGCTGAGACCAGACTCTTAAATCAAAAACTATCAGTCTAATATAAAAAATAACTAAATCAGTAATTTATATTAAAGAGATGGTACAGCCTTTTTTTCAATGTAATGGTTCCAATTACTTTCAAAGCACCAGATACTCAGGAGTATAAACCATAACTTTCTCTCTGAGACCTTAATAATACTGGCTGGCAAGGCTGCCATCCCACAGGGCTTTGCTTTTGCCTGTTACCTTGTCTTGTCTGTCCAAAGCACACCCCTCTTGAATCAGAGTTGCTATAACATCGGTGTTCCCTACGACAGCAGCCCGGTGCAATGCTGTCTGATCACCCTGCAAAAAGAAGCAAATTTGTAATCAGTACCATACCCACCTCATTTTGACTCAATGCAGATGCACACCTCACACACAGGGGCTGCATCTTCAACACACCTACTGTTAAATCCAAGCTGCCTTTGAAAACAGTCCCTATAAACAGCTATCATTAAAGTTTCCAAGATTAATGAAGTTATTGAAAGTATCAGAGAGCTACAAACCAACTGTTTACAGATATTTTCAAGTCATCACAATCCCATATACAGCGCTGAAGCGTTCTAAAAATATGGTAGTATTAGAAGGCAGTAAATCTAACACATTTGGCACTACCTGTCTAATAATTAACAGTACCTATAGGGAACTAAAGGGAATTATAGGCTGTCGTAATTCATCATAATGATGCTCCAGTACTTACACTAACTAGATGAGGCTGTCTTGTTTTGGCTCTGATGGCTCCATCAGCCCTGCTTAGGATAAGGAGTATGAGATGAGATCGGTCTCTTCAGCACCTCTGATGAATTTACCAATTAGTGCTAAGAGTGGAGGCAATTTTATGACGAGGACCACAACTGCAAGACCATCGACTTATTTTATTCAAGCAACTGAGCGATCTTGAGGTCCAAATGACTTTCATTTCTCATCGACCTGCCACGTAGCAGCAACAAGCAAGTTTCTTACATCCGTTTATTTCCTTTATGGCCAAGTTTCCAAAAGAAATTATGCTGATGCAGTCATCTTGCCTGACTAACCATCTATCTCCCCTCTAACAACTGTTGAACTCATTTGCTGAGCTAGAAAGCTGAAAATTAATTTTCTACAAGCCTTCCAGAAACTGAAGACTAGGGAGACGCAAACTACTGGCCCTGCCCATCGGGGATTACTTATATATTTTTATGTGCATGTTGGTGAGACCATGATAGAAGAGGGGGAATAGGAGGATTTATGCAGCAGTGTGTAGGGATGTAAGACACCAACCGATGGGAAAATGAGCTGCAGTAGCTCCACTGCTGCCACAAAAACTGGTCTTGGCTTTCCTTTGAAGTTGCTTTGAACCTGCAATGCTGAAGCACAGCCTGAGTCCAGGCACGAAGACCAGCTTCAAAGCTGCACACAACCTTTTTGGGGGATGAATAAACAGAATGGGAATGCAATCCACTTCTGCTTATCTAGATAATGGTCACCAGAAACACATGCAGGGCAGAGATACATAGTGTATCCTGAGGAAAAAAAGCTTGCAGGAAGCTAGTCCTAAATAGATAGAAAATTTCTCTGCTACAAATCTTTATCAGATAATACCACATTCTATTAAATACTAAAACTAGAGGAATTCCTGTATTTTCTGTCCTACAGTCTACAAGTCTTTAGATAACTGGATAATTTGAATAATTTGTTCTCAAAGGCAATTAGCAGCTGACAAGAATTGCTCTTGGTGGGGTTCTTTTGTGCTAATGACACCAAAATAGTTATTAATCCGTAAGTGAAAAATGAGCATTGCCAACCACAACCTGCCAGTAACCCTCGTAATGCCAACTGCCACCACCAGTAAATCATTAAATTGCCTTGTAATCATGAAGTTGATTTTTAAAAATTGTGTTGGGGGCTTTTTTTTTTTTTTAATTGGCCATCTATGTTTTGTCTCTAGAGGTCACATATCTTTACTTTTGTTCTTGTCCCTATTAAGGCCGGAAATGTATTTTAAGAGATTTTGAACAAAGACAATAATGGTTCCAGGAACCGGGACTTTCAGAAAAACATGAAGTATTGGAAAACTGACAGCACTGCAAGTTCTCTGAACTTGCGTATTTATTCCAAATTTAAAGATAACAAAAATGTTATGGAAAATGTCCAAAATATACCATCTCAGAAGTGCAAGTGTTGGATAGTTTCCAGTAACTATTACTGCACAGAAATCTGCTTGCTAACAAGCCGGTGAAGAACTTAACACCCTCTTTCAATAGGGCACGGTACTGATGACTGGCACAGCTACTGCTACTGCAGCAATGGGTAATGTGGACAGTGCAAAGGTCATTTTATCTGACTACCGTGAAGTGGAAAGTAATCCGTCAACCTATCCCTGCCAACTGGTAGCATGGGGAGAGCCAAGCATCTAATAGTAAGGTCCAACCAGCACCCTGACCAGGTAAATAAATACCTCATCCCCATAACAGGGAGTGTCAAAGGATATCTCAAACCCTGCCTCGCCTGGACTGAGGCACCTCCCAGTGAAGAGATGGCAGGTATCAATGTCCTGGTGAAGGTCCCTACCACCCCCAGGCCCTTCAGCCAGCAGGGCAGGACCTGGTCAACCGTGCCCTTGGGCCTCAGCACACACGTCAACCTTAAACTGCTTAAGGTGCTGTGGAAGCTGAACCACCAGATTGCAATGGCCTCTGCGTGTGAGTCATTGAGCGACCCAGCCACAGATGGCACAGCCCAACTATAAATAATACTGCCTGCACCACTGCATTTCTAACCTGTCTTGCCTCCCCATTAGCAGAGGAGCAAACCCCTATCTTGCCTCTTATGGAGTCAGATTAAACAGATGAGTTATATTTTTTTCACAGCGTGAATTTTCAGACAGTGTAATCACTGACTCGTGTATCTTTTTATTAATTGCTAAAATAACTGCCTCTGAAAGCACTCACCGGAGTTCTGCCTTTAGCAAGGTATTAGGGGGCTCAGAGAGAAATTGCACCAGTAAATGCATATTAACTGCCCAGACTATTATGTTGGGCACAACTGACAATCCTATTTGTAAGTGATTTATGCCTTAGGAACAGACCGCAGATCAGTAGCAATGAAGAGAGAGAACTCCAGTGCTGTGTCACGCAAATGTGACCTTGACAGAAACAACAGAGTCTGCCTAAATGCAGACGTGGGCCCGAAATCAAGAAGACATTTAGGTGCTTAAGTGAGGCTTGGTAGAAGTAAGGCACTTAAGTCTACAATGGCGCGTCTTAAATCCCCTTCCTCAGCTGCTGCCTAGCCCTGAAAGCAACGCAAACTCAGCCATTTCCACTCCAGCGCCTCAGACATCTCGGCTTGCACGCCGCCACAGGGCACCGCAGTCATGGTGGCACCAAGGAGGTCGTTGCGTAGCACATACCCAGCACTGCTGCAGCCCCTAACGCAGCTGTCTCCCCTCCTCTCTCTTGCTCTGTGAGCGCCCTTGTTGCACACTTGCTGGGAGAAGCTCCACGCAAGTTGCAGATAGGCCCACCACCCTTTGAAACGAGGCCAGCGAAGGAGGTGGCTGCTGGCTCTTCTGCAGCATCCCAGAGATTACGGTAGTCACCCAGCTTGTCTTGCCATGAGAGCGCTGCTGTGTTGAAAGCACTCCATCTTTAAGAAAAACATCCATATTCACTGGGCTAGAGAGAGGGAGATGCTGGTGGGAGGCCAGGATGGGAGTCTGCATCCCCTGGTGCAGAGGATGAGGGACTGCACGCTCTACCTGTAATGGGGCTATTGCACAGCAAGGCCCAGCACCAACCGGTACGTTTCCAAAGGGTGAAACCGTGCTCTTTACAGAGAGCTTAAACACCTGCTTTCAGGACAGGGCTACAGGCTGGGAGTTCTGAAGAAAGGCAGATACTTAAATCTTGACCTTCTCCATGGATTTTGGCATTACCCCTTTCCTTTAGCATTTCTGTGTTGGCTAGGCCGGTGGTGCTTGCTCAGCGTCCTGGTGTTTGCTATTACCTCCTCGAGTTTCTTCATTTGCTGACTAACTTAAAGCAGTGGATGCAACCACTGGGACCAGGGACCTAGGAGCTGGATATGCATCTATTTTACATCTGAAGTTCACCCCAAGGGAAAGGAAACAACACAAGCAACTTACAAAAGGGTTTCAGGTAGATATTAGTACTTCTGCCAGCTCTCCTGGGTTATTGGAGTCTCTATTATAGACTCTACTGCCCAAATTTAATGAAATTTGTTTTACCCTGGTTTGTAATACATGTTATTTTTTCCTTTCTCCGATTTAAAAAATACTATGACCAACATATTTTGTTTTCCTGCACACTCCTATTCTCCAGAGCGCCCATCAGTTGTACGATCTCCTTTAAAGCCCCCCCTCCAGTGTCACACTTTGCCTCCTCACTGTCTTTCCATGTTTGCAGAAATCACCAAACAAACTGTCTTGCTACAGGAGAATTGCACCAGAATAACCAGCAAAAACTCATGCCTTCAAACCCCGATACAAAGTGCTGGACGGCACTTGCAAAGTCTTATACTATGAAATCAAACCACTAAATTCATACAAGTTCAAAATATTTTAAAGTTAAAATATAACCAAGTGTTAAATACTCGCAGGAGCATACAAGCATATGTGGAAATCCTGAAGCAGCTGTACACCAAGACAACTGAATGTGCCCTAGTGTTTCTCAGTGTCACTGTGCTGCTCTCCTCCTCCTTTGCTAAAGAAAGGCAGTCATCATGAAACACAGTAAGAACTTCACTCTGAACGATAAATGATGATGCACGACCAGCAGAAGTGATCAAGACATGAAAAAATAATCACGAATGAAACAAATTACAGCTTAAATGAGACTGAAATGGGAGTACAGGAATAAGCCACTTTGCATATTTACATTCAGCTAGAAATTGTTATGAACCCTGGGTTATTGTTCCATTTGAAATTAATTTTCTGCTTCTTAAACTGGAGCTTCCAGAAGGGAAGTTTTGGGGCCTCGGGCCTTTTTTTTAAATTAACTTGTTTTCCCAGTTAGATTTTCAGAGAGCGCACACAGGGCAGGAAACTTGATGCAGAGTACCCAGCGCAAAGCCCGCCATGCAGTCATGCACCGCAGAAGAGCTCGGTCATGCCAGACCGCCAGGCCAAGGTTTCGCAGCATGCAGCCATGGGAGACGTCAAGCTCAAGCAGGGTTGATGCACAAGATTTCTAACCTCCTTCTCTCTTTCTGATCTTCTAGGTTCCTTCCTAGCCTTTCTCTTCTGGTTTCTCTTATCTTTTTCGTCCTTGATTTCCTTCACCGGGACAACTTTCTCCTTGACTATTTCTGAGGTGTGTGCTGTATGGATACTCATTGACCATTCAGAGATGGCATTGGGATCCCAGTAAGAGTTTTCAGTATTGGCAGGGAGAAGGAAAGAGTTAGCTCCCGGGGTGGCGTACTCTACAGAGCTGGACTCCACCGGTTGAAATTCATAATAATCCCACTCCAGGCCACTGGAGGTCATTCTTCAACTAATTCTTACGGCTCTTACCGTGTTTTAAAGAATGTATCTGTAGAACATGAAGTGAGTGTTTTAATCTCTCCACAACATTTAGCAACTTTTAAGTTTCTGCTTATCATGTGGCAGATGAAAAGTTAGTCTTGCATTCATTCATTAGCTAAAGAGAGTCAACTCCAAAATAAAATGTGTTTAGGTTTCTCTTGTTATTTACAAAAATAAAATATAGGTCATCTTTTTAGAACGTGGAGATTTTTTTGTGTTATTGCAACAATGCCACAGACAAAAATCAACTAAGTAATTTACTTTTCAATTAAATATGATACTCCCCACTCTCATGAGCGATTTAATCTCTGAACCTAAATCTGTATTCCTGAAAAACAGCAATGAAACGTACAGATGTTAACCAACACTTTTAAGTAAGATGCCTTCACTGCCAAATGAGCACACAGTAAAAGTGACCGAAGGCATAATCAATAGATTGCATCTAAAAGAGAATAAGAACGTATTCTGTGGGGCATAAATAAAGTGTAAAAATGAATTATACAAGGAGAAACCATAAATAGAGAACCTTCTTTGAAGACCTATGTAAAAGGAAAGCAGAAATATTTTAGTTAATACCTTTCACAAGCAAAAATCTTTACTTGGAGTTTTAGCCTTCCTCCTCCTCTGAGATAAATCCAAACGCACCCTCTGAGACTCCGCAACTCCTGAGGCTCTCCTCAACCCCAACCAAATTACTAGTACTAAATACAGAGCTAAAATCAAAATACGTTTTAAAGAAACAGTATCTGTGAATCAAGCATGCATCTATTCTGTTCAGATTAGTCATCGCATTTAGAAGCAGTATCCAGTTGTCGTGAACAAAGCCCCTGAGAAGCTTGCAAGGCACGCGAAATAGGTCTTCTATGAGCTGAATATTTCTACAGTGCAAGATTCTTCACTAAACTGCAATGATGCTAAACACTGATTTACTGTTTTTCCATTATGGCTATCATGTTTACATATAAACAGCCTAGATTTTATTCCTAGAGGATTAAAAAAAAACCAGACTTACTCAAAAAACAGTTTTCACAGAAACCAAATTTGATCAAAGCAGTGGAAGTTCTTGCATTCTTAGAGCAGCAACTTGCTTTTCTCAGGAAAACTGACTGTACTTGTAAAGTACCTGCAATTTTGTCTTAAATACCTGATGAATCATTTTTGCTGGGAGAAGTCAAAAAACATACTCAGGATACATCTGAATAAACTGATACTCCCATTACACTTGCAAATCTGCTCCATTTCACAGATGGGCATAGGGAAAGAATGAAGAGCACAGGAAGCAAAGTTTCTTCCTAGAAAAACAAGTTTCCCAGTAGAAAGCTGGCTGCACCGGTACCCCAGTCCAAAGCTCGTCAGACAGACTGTTCACGTCTCACAGGGAAGCAGCTACTCATGCAGAGAAGGAAACCAGTTTTCCAATTTCTATAGATATTTAAGACTCTCTAGATGCAAACAAATGCCTAAGGGGATTTTCAAAAGGCACCTAGACATTTCCAGTGTCCTTTTAATAGTCATACAGGTGCCTCTGCTAACCACCTTTGGACCTCTAGGTCCTTTGAAGAATCTACACCTTATTTATTACAGGGGGAACAAAAACAACCCTTCCTCAAACTTGTTCCAGCATGCTATCAGAAGTTAGCAACGAATCTGAAGCAGTCATGGTTATTCAACTGCTGTTGCACATTTCAGCCTACACCTTTGTTCATCAGAGCGAGGCAACTAAAACCATGTTACCGATCACTCCACTGTGCCTTAAAGCCTGGTCCCAAGATTAGAACTATTCTTATGGAAAACCGAGAAAGTCCAGTAACTTACATATTTTACCGAATGAAAACAAACTACCGTTGGCTAAATTCAAAGCTGGTTTCGTTGTGCTGATGCTTCACCACACGAAAGCCTCACAGATGCGACCACCCCCACACCAAGCATGGCTTGGGTTCCCATGTGGTACAATGGGAATGGCACATGGGTTCCCATGTGGTACAACAAGCTCTTATTTCATTTCTGCACCAAAAGGCAGACGATGACTCTCACTGCTACTCACACCAGCCTGGCGCAACCAGAGCTCTTATAAAGAGCTCTTGAGCATGAGGACCAAGCTATTCATTGAAAAACACCACATTTTACTTTGTCTCCCATGCAGTTTTGCATCTCCAAATTAGAAAATACAGAGACAGATTTTGTTTTCAATTAATCCTACTTCAAAGAAGTGAAGGTCTACTCTTAGTTGCAAATTACCTTTTCCCCTCCACCCCAAGCAAGAAGGTTGTATCTACTTACGTCATCCTGAATATCCAGGTCACAGCCTGCCTTCAACAAAACCTGGACAACATGGAGATGACCCCTGTGGGCAGCAAGATGCAGGGGAGTTCGGCCATGCTATGAATGAGAAGAAAATAATAATACCTTAAGGTGAATTTTTATGCATGGCTGTTGATCAGAATTTTATCCTCTTTTCCTCATTCTTCTGTTCATACTTCTCTCTCTGAAGTCTGCAATACCAGCAATTGGCATATATTAGTGTACCAAAGGCTTTACCTTAGTTTTCTGTATGCTGAAAACTCCTCCTCCCCCTTCTGCAACATTTCAGTTTATCCCGATGATACTCTACAAAAGGGATATTATATTCACGTAAGGATACTTCCTTACAAATTCAGATCCGGCTTTGTGTCCATGCCTAAAGAGAATTCATGACCCTTTTGTTTCTGTCCCTCTGGAGCGCAGAATTGTCAACCGCTTTCAACTCCACTCTGTACGACAAAGTTGCAATAGCGGGCTAATTCATATATTGTAAAGGGTACCATCTTTGCAATAGAAATAAGAATTACTGGACTGTTGTGTATGACGCACGCTCCCCTTAAAAGGAATGGAAGACTTGTCGTCACTCCAAGTGACTTCATATGTATGACAACCAACCTCATTTTGCCAAAGATCTGTCAGGTTTTTTTAGACAATACTTATTTTTAAACATTACCAAGCTCTAATCCACATGAAAGTAAGAGTATAAAATAGTCATGAGTAATTCAACCTATAGTGTAGTCAAGGACAGTACCCTAATAAACAGAAGGACAGAAAAGCTTTAATTAGTGAGATGGTTACATGATCTATAGTTTTAGGAGAAAAAAAAATGATTGAAATTTGACAGTAATTTTTTTTTTTTTAAATAGCATCTCCCCAACAAATGGCTTCCAAAAATCTGAGTGAAATTACAAGAGGAAAACAATAGTTACTTGTAACTGAGCCCTACTTGATCATCCTTTGGCAGAATTTAAAATGAAACATTTCAGGAAAAGGGGAATAGGCTACAAGGGGCGTAAGAATCAATGTGAAGAGAGGCACAAAGAGGGAAAGAGATTGTAAGAGGCAGTCTGGACAACAGAGGAGAACAACAACAAGCAATTCCCTAAAAAATTAACCCATACAACCTGAAAAAGTAAACTCATAAGGGAGAATCAAGAATTAACTCCTGCTCTAGGAAGTATATATGTGTGTGTGCGTGCGCGCGCGTATGTGTGTGTCTGTATAAAATCTCAAAGCATCAACATGAAAAGCAAGTGAAACACCTTAAGAACTGTTAAACAGCAACACTCTAAAACTGTTCATTGCAAATTTTATTTCATTGCAATTAAGAAAACAGGATTCCAGCCTGTCCTGGTTTCGGCAGGGATAGAGTTAATTTCCTTCCTAGTAGCTGGTACAGTGCTGTGTTTTGGATTTAGGATGAGAACAAAGTTGATAACGCACCGATGTTTTAGTTGTTGCTAGGTAATGCTTACACTAGCCAAGGACTTTTCAGCTTCCCATGCTCTACCGACTGAGAAGGCTGGAGGTGTACAAGAAGCTGGGAGGGGGCACAGACAAACTGGCCAAAGGGACATTCCATACCATGTGACGTCATGCTCAGTACATAAACTGGGGAAAGCTGGCCGGGGGGGCCACTGCTCGGGGACTGGCTGGGCATCGGTCGGCGGGTGGTGAGCAACTGCACTGTGCATCACTTGCTTTGTGTAGTAGTAGTATTATTATTTCAATTATTAAACTGTTTTTATCTCAACCCACGACTTTTTCTAACTTGTGC
>NW_008795523.1:2566711-2601480 GCF_000699145.1 Aptenodytes forsteri
CTTGTGCTCTTCCAATTCTCTCCCCCATCCCACCAGGAGCGAGAGGCTGTGTGGTGCTCAGTTGCCAACTGAGGTTAAACCACGACACAGCCATTGGTAAAATCACAGAGTATCTTCACAAAGAATCCTGTTTTCTCCACCAGGCATTTTATGAGATAAAGAAGAGTTACATTCCTCTTCACCTGTATCTGTTATGTATCTATTTCTTCATTACTGCTGCTGTGATTGTCTATTTTTCCACGCAAAGATTTACCCTGCAAAGGAAGATAAAGGGCCCTAATACATCAGCTACAGAAGGAGCAAACACCTCAAGAACTGGCTGACTACTAGTGGCCTGAAGTAAGCAGAAGGCAACAATCAGCTTTTGAGGTTTTAAGCAACTTCTCCAGTGGGAAAGCTACTTCAAGTAAATAAAAAACCAAGCTCAAGACAGAATTGTTTTCACACAGCAAATCCCATACCCGCATAGCTGGTAAAGCCTCAGGAATTCAGCCTCTTCAGAGCAAAAAGGAAAGCCAGCATTGAAATCCACAGAACAGCTGGGGACAAGATATCCGTGTCATCACTGACTAGCTGTGCCATGCTTTGAAAACGTTAAAAGTTGATTAACTGTACTACTTTATTGACCTGAAGGGCCAGACCTAAGGGAAAAGTCCTCACCCACGCTGACACCTGGGTCTCTCAAAACCCAAACGTTGTCTCCTGTTAGGCAGCAGCAGCTTGTTCCCACGTGGGAAACACCCATTCCTGCCTTGCTGAAGGCATGGGAAGGGCTCGCTTTTGGCTGTCACCACTGCCCCTGGGCGCCATCCAGCCTGCTGCTTGGGCGCTTCTCACTCGACCTGGCCACAGGTCCCTAAATGCCTGCCCCTATGGCGAAGGGCACCGAGCACTGGGCACGCTTCCTTCTCCATCTGCCCAGAGGAGAGCCAGTGGTATGTCGCTGTTCCAGGTAACTCAATAGCAGGAGGCATAAAAGTATCCAGGCAACACGGGGGAAAAAAAAAGAAGAAAAAAAGAAAAGGAAGGAAAAAAAGGAAAAAAAAAAAGAAAAAAAAAAAGAAAAAAGAAAGAAAGAAAAAAAAAAAGCCAGATTGACAAATCATTCCCAGCTATGAACAATATGTTTGGATTATGAATATGTGCTCCAGCACGTTCAGGTTTATGGGTTCTGACTTTCTACATTACTTAATGGCAATAAGTAAATCACCTAATCCAGGCGTCTCACTTCCCGGCAGGTTACTAATATATCATGGAAACAATTTATTGCAATCTGTGCACGGAGCAGAAAAAATCCCAAACAAACCCAATTTGAAGCCAGCTCATGTACTTTAAAAGGAAAACAGCGTCAACTACATGAATATATCCCAGCAGGGAAACTTTCTGATAAGATAACCATCTCTAACCACTGAAAAAATGTTGCGGTGCAGCCAAAGGTACTGTGTCAAAAATAAACTATGAAAGCAGAGTATGAGTTTATTTCAATACGAGGGATATGTTTTCCTCACCCAACACACCTTCCTAGGCAATCGCCACACAGAGTGTGCCTGGTGGCAAGGCACAAGCACAAGAAAAGGCTGCAAAACCACAGAAGATCCAGATCACACGACCTTCACCTGCCTGTGCAGTGCCTTAAGGCAGATTAAATAAAGCCACCCCAGGGAACAGACTTATCTAGAGGAGGCTGCCCTCGCCCCGGGGAGCAGCAAGTTCTCCTGTCGCTGGGACCAACCCGTCGCCCGTTCTTGATAACTGGGCAGCCTCCCCGTGCTCATGGCCAGCCACAGGAGATGGGTACTGGAGGAGGAGAGGGCACTTGCTGGAAGAGGCCACCTCGGGGCCAGGGAGAGCTGTGAGCAAGGGTTGCCTGGCTGTTCCTGTCACTCAGCGAACAGAGATTCACGTTAACTGTGCATTTCCCCTGTCATCATCCCCAAGCGGTCAAAAACTTCAGCCAGGTCCCCAAAACTCAGGTTTTTGTTTTTAAAAAAAAAAAAAAAAAATTGAGTTATTGAAACAAAGACTAGAGGATTACTTTTATTCCAGAGGGTTTGTGTGTTTTGAGATTCTCTATCCAAAAACATAGGTTCAGAGGCATCCCACCTATTGGAGACCCCTAGAGAGAGACCTTCAGAGACCAGAGCTACTGCACACATGCAGTCCTTGAGCCCTTCCCACTATAAAGGGACACTATAAAGGAAAACTATGACCCTACCTAGGATGGGAGAGTGGGAAGGAGGATCAATTCCAGCACATTACACTGATTAGAGGCTCAGGCTTTTGGAAGAGCACTGATCATCTCAAGATTAATCATTACGCTGCAAGAACCGACAATGCCGGATTTTCTTTTTCTTCCCAGTAACATCAAAATGAGACCAGAGATGGGCAGTACAGCTGGACAGTGTTCCAGTACACGCAACACGAACACTGGAAAAACACTCCCACCCACCTCCCCATGCAAACATATACATATATACACAGGCATGTATGTACATAGGTATGCACACACCAATCCAGAACAAACTATGAGGGAGAAACAAGGCGATTTGGGTGCCCCTCATGCTGTGATGACAAACTTAGAGCATCACAATCTTTGGAGAGAAACTTTCAACAGGTCCGTGCCATGGTGGGAAGCCCCAGCAGCGACAGCCAGAGCTGCTCTTGCCTGCCTCTGATCTTCTCCTTCATGTCTGCAAGTCAAACCAACAGCCCTTTACACCAGCTGTGAAGGAGACTGCTGATGGGCTAATAGGACTTTTTTTTTTTTTAAATAAAATTTTTCTCTCACAACAATGCATCCTACCCAAAATGTCTAGGAGGAAGAGGGAGGAAGGCAGACAAATTTTCCTCTGCACGTCTCCTCCATAAAGGCATTTCGCACTCACCACTGCAGCAGCAAAGAGGGGACTTACCTAAATACACACATGGGTCCTAGTGGGAGAGGAAACATACAGAAACAAGAGTGTCTCCTATAGATGCTCATTGCAAGGAGACAACGCTAAAACCAGAGACTCCTTAACATGCAGATTACCAACTTAAAAGCTTGTGAGCATTTCCAAATATGAACTGTAACGGTTTGGGGGTTATTACAGAAGTACAAATGAGAGACTGTTACAACTTGAGATTAATGAACCAATAAAGCGGTCATTCATATAAAAAATACGCAATTTGGACTTCTATTCAAATGTAAATAATTGTTTCAGCAGGCAACAAATCATACAAATCCTCCCATGTCAAAGGCTTATTGACAAAATAAATGGGACCTATTGCACTAAGGCTGCAACTTCCAGCAACCGTGACACGCTGCTACAGCTATGGGGCGTATCAGATTGCAGCCAAGCACAGCAAACAGCCACATGAATTTCAGCAGTAAAATGCAAGGGTAGTGTTTTTGTTTGTATTTAATCTGTACTCTAACTTCCAGACATCGACAGGCTGCTATTGATACATACGGTTTAAAAGCAGAATTTTCTTAGAGCAGCTGCCAATGTATGCAGTCTGCAACCAAATCCATACAGGGGGGCCTCAGCACCACAAGCCACATGATCTTTCCTTGTGTTTATGTATTTGTAGATACTTTTATGCAAGTATGTTCAGTTCTCCATCGCACCCTGCTCTTGTGCTGCACAAGGACTGTTACTGATTCATCCATTCTGCACTTACACAAAAACATGCCTATCCACATTATTAGAAAGCTTGAAAACAAAAACCAAGTCTTGTCACATTGTTCACATTGATGATTTGTTAGACTGTTCTCCATGAATAACCTGCTTGCTCAAGTCAGCAGAAAGTTTCTCATTCACCTCAACAGGCATTCAGCAAGTCCCTAAATGTTTGCTAGTCCCCTTTCATTTATTTTTATTTATTGTTTAAAACAGACACAAGTAGTTTTTCAAACTGAAGGAGCACAAAAATGTGAAAGCACCAGAATATATTTTTTTTCTGTCTTAACTTAAAAAGGAAGAAAAAAAGAAGATTGTTTTAAAGAACTCAACATGCTCTGAAGTTGAAATCCTGATGGTAAGACTACAAGTACCCCAGCATTACGAAAGTGTTGCCATATGGCAGGTTCGTAATACGACTAGTTCAAAAATTAAATCAAACAAACAGAATTACTGAATCAAAACAGAAGCACTACCTTTTTCATTTCTGTGTTTTTTTCCAAATTATCATCGCTTCTCCGCAGAATTCAATTTTATAGCTATAATCTTAATGGTACGCTCTGCAGAAAAGCTATATTGTGCTTCCCTTTGAAAAAATAGTCATAAAACCCGTGGCGCTATACAAATTACATTAAAACTGCCTGCATTACCTTTATGACTTCCTCTGGCAATCTTTTTCACGTTTAACAGAGAAGCAGCACACTCCTCTGTGCGTGCTTGCTAATACACAGCTTTTTCTGGCCCTATTAATTCTCATTATTGAATGCTGCACCCCGTGCTGCAACGCCCCAGCGAAACCCAACACCCGGTAACACTTTGTTTTGGGGAGCTGTGATGCAGACGTTCAGACCTGGAAATTTCACCTCCGGGCAATGGCGCAAGCCCACGTTAAGGGCTGCCATTTCCCCAGAAGTGCCTTGTTTCAGCCAGGCATCCTTGGGATACACCAGAAGTTGATGCCTGGGAGGTGAAATCACTCTTCTCTCCATCCTCCAGGCACCATTCTGGGGACAAGATCAAGAGAAGAGCCGACATGATCTGAGATGTCACTACTACCATTCCTGCTGGGCCACTCCTAGTGGTTCTCAGCCCTTTCCCTAACCTGTCTCAACTCAGAAAATCCAAAGAAAAATAACCCAGGAAAAGGAAAACAACATCCTAGTAGGAGAGCAAGTTAGAGTAGCTCAGCAAAAGTCCCAGCCCTTTAATGTCAAAGATGTAGCTGTCAAGAACTTTACTGAAAGAAAGCTCTACTACAAAAGGACTGAAAGATGGGACCAGCTTTCTTCCTTGAAAGAAAAGACTTAATCATACCAGGCTCAGTTCCTAATTTTCCAGTTTTTGCAGCATTTTCACCAAAATACTTCATAAAGACACCTGCTTGTTGGATCAGCCAATTTGTATGATCAGTTGTTCGGGGTATTTTTTGCCCTTTTCATAAAGAAAACAGCTGTAAATTTCACACCTGTGAAGAATGTCAGACAAAAAGGCACAAAAATGGAAATCATCTCTTCGTCCTACCAGGCAGAGCAGGAACAGAGCACGCTGGTCAAGAAAATGCCCGAAGCAGAGCCATGAAGCCTCACGCACTGAGATCCAGACCATCTCTTGGCCACCACCCCGCGCGGCTGGTGGCAGAGATCCCAGCACCAGCGCTTGATGTATGTGCAATGCAGGGCCACCAGCCCGCTCCCACTCTGGGCTCCCTGGCGTCAGATCGTCAACAGCGCTGTGACGTGCTGGCCATCAGCTCTTCTTTACGTATTTTAAAAGGGCCCAAACCTGGAAGGAGCCCCAGTGTCCCTCACTGGAGTCAGGGAAGATGCTGGAGCGTACACTTCCATATTGACTTCACCTGCACAGGTGCCTTGCTAGTAACGCTGTCAAAACGAAACAAGTGCATCCCTGAGGAAACGCTGAAGTGAGCACCTGGACACACCAATTCTCCATTGAATTTTGATTCTTTCATACTATTCTCCTTCTGAAATCATATAGTTAGAGGTGACAAAAATGAAATACTATTTTGCAGCTGAATTGTTGTTTACTGAAGCAGCAATTAACCACATCATATGACCTTGCCTATATATGATAAAAATAGAACTGGACGAGCTTGCCAGCTATCCAGCATTTAATAGTACTTGGTTTGTTACAGAAAATATGCTTCATTTTTCTTAAGCCATGCTCAATTAATCCGTTTTGAATAAAGAACTCTCTAGCATTTAGCTCTAGATCCTGGTCACTTCAAGCTGTGGCTCTGCATGGTGTTTTTCCACAAGAATTGGTCTATGCTTACAGATGCATATCAGAAATAAATTTTAAGCCTAAAGTGGTGTGGGAACTTGTTCCCTCCCTCCAAAGAGCTTTGTCTCTGCATGTCTTCTTCCAATAAAACTCTGATAGAATTCAGCAGGAATTTTGGCTGAGAAGTACAACACACACCCCCTTTTATTCCCTTTGGAGCAAATCCCTAGAATTTAAAATTAATTTGACAGAACAAACTGAAGACTTTGAATAAAAGCAGAAGACATACAGGTATAAGAGAACTAAGGCATGCACATGAATAAATTTATTTTTATGCTTCATTTGTAATGAGTTTTATCTTGGGGGAGGGGAGAGGGCTCTGGGTTTCAATTTATCTGAAAGCTTGATCAATAATTCTCCGCTACAAGCAGCATGCCATCTAATTTCCACCCTAAAATTAACAACCCCTATCCTGAAAGTAGTTCTTATTTTGCACCTCTTCTGCTTATTGAAAGACTGCACAAGAACCTGGCTGTCTGATGGCTAAAAAATCCCTTCAAATTTCCAGTTTAAATATACTTGAGGCTAATTTTATTAATTAATTTTATTATTAATTTCCAGTTTAAATATACTTGAGGCTAATTCATATGTGCTTGCTCCTGTGACAACCTTGTCCTTAACTTTAAACGGCTCTTCCTCCTTCCAGCCTTTGTGTGTCACCAGATTAGCAAGCCAAGCTCTCCTAGGGTATGTTTATACAGCCTTTCATAGGCAAATATGCACATGCTCTCCCTATTCCTAGCTGGCTGGGTGAGAGCCAGATGCAAACTGGATGCTGTGTAGACCTGGGTAGGACATTACTGAGCCTGAACTGATGGGCTTCGATGAGGGCAGCAGCTTGATTCATGCCTCTTGATTCACATTGAGCTCACCTCTATGTGGCTCACAGCATAGGAGGAATAAGTGTGTGAGCACCTCCAAAATACTCCATGCACATAGCCTTGGTCGCTCCTCCGAGAGCCTCTCCACTCCTCTGTGCACTCCTCCACAGTCTTGCTGATCTGACTTCATCTCTTCTGAGCAGGGCTTGTCACCGGGCTACCCAAGTACCTCGTCTGTGCTGTCTGCTGATGTGCCAGGATGCATCCAGAATGACAAGAGGGACAGCTTTTGTCATCCCCCCTCCCTGGGCTCCATGTGGATGACCCACAACCTCTAGAAAATAGCTACAATCCCATAGCGCCAGGTCAGCTACAGGGATGGCCTGAGAGCTCACCAGTGAGCATGGCTTTCCAACACCAACGCTCTGCACCTGGACGCAGTTTTGCCACCCAATGAGCTTTGCTTTGATTTTCCATGCAAGGACTGGACAACAAAGCAAGTGCAAGAAGCAGGAAGCCACTTATATCATATAGGAAAGAAAAACTTGTTAACTCTAGCAAATCTGCATTTTATCAAATTAACCTTTGTGTTTGAAAGTCAGGTCTGCAAAATTTGCTTCTTATTGTAATTAACAGAAGGTCTTGATAATTGCACAATAAACAACCTTAACAACGAGAAAGTGTCAATTTTGCATTTGAATTGGGGATTATGGCAACTAATTCCATGAAGGAGTTAAATCAGTGTCATGATATTCTGGCAACCATTACAAAGGACACCACATTTTATGTTCAAAGAGTGTGGAAGCTGGATTTGAAATCACATTAATGCATAAATTTGTACAAAGCGTGGCATCCTTTCAGTTGTTTGTGTATTTTCAGGTAGATCCCTCAGCAGTCTCAAAGCTCATGATCTTAAAAAAAAACCACCACAAAACCCCGAGCATTCAGATATCTGTAAGTCAGTATTTCCTGACCTATTACTGACTACCTTTAATAGCTGTTCATCAGCTGTAGCTGATGTAGAGCTGCTTGGACGACAGAGCCAAACAGGCATCTTTATGGGACCATTCATGTTTATTACATCTGTGCTTTGTATCTACCAACAAGAGGCCACTTAGTTTTGGCAAACAAAACTTACAAACACCGGTTGTCCTTGGATCATTCCAGCTTTCAAAATAAAACCTGTTTACAACTCAAACACTGCAAAGGGATTGAAAACAACTGTCACTAACAGATAAAAAGAGGAAAAGACAGATTAGTTATCAAATGTACTCACATTTGCTTTCTATCTGTAAATATTAGCTCCCATACATATATAATGTTCAAAACCAATATGGAAATACAAATAAAACTACATACAATGGAGAACAATAGTTCATCAAAACAGGACGTCCCAAATTTTATGTTACAGCTCTAAAGATCTAACTTACCGAATTCTTTTTAAGGGTTTTTGCTGAACAAACCTCCTCTGCAACAGCCACTTCTATCCCATCTTTTATACGCTAGTATTATTTATAACATGTTGAGAGTTAGGAATAGGTGAACATCAGTTTGAACTCTCCTATCTAAGCAGAAATCCTTTGATGCTGACCTTATCTCGAAGGTACGGGGAACACAGTTTGCAACCCCCAAGTTTGGAACTGACTGGGGACTACACAGCATGAATCAATGAAGGTGTTGGGTATATGCGAGGCTGCTGTACCAAGAGACTTCAGCGGCAAGAAACAGTCTCTGCGTACCTTTACCCTACCAGAACAGGTGGCTTTCCCCCATTCCCTCATCCAGAAAGATGGGCACTCTTCCCTCAACAGTAATGAATTGCTCCATTCATCAGTTTGCACAGTGTTGAAAAGTCAATGCACGCTTTGAAAAATGTTGCTGCCCCTCCGCCGACACACTACGTTTCTAAGGACTCGGCGTTCACCACAGCTGCGTCCACTGGGAAGTGTATAAACACAAGATATGCACTATACTGTAAATTCACATGAGCTATTAAATATAAACTTTAAGGAAATCTAAACACTAACCTCAGTCACATTCAGAATGGTAAAGCTACGAGGGCATTTTCACAGACAATGGTCTAGGAGTTATGTTAGTTCCCAGGGATTTCACAAAGCGTTTTTCTCTTGTTACCTTGGTAACCGCTACCTTGGCACCCTTGTTGATAAGCTGCACCACATTCTCCACTTGGCCTTTGTAGGCGGCTATGAGCAGGCGTTCTGAAAGCACGGCGACCACATCCTGCTGGCTCATGAATTAGGAGAGAAAGGTTTTCAAGTTTCTTCGGTCCAAAAACAAAGGGTTGGGATCAGTTCAAGCAGCATGCAGGCAGGCGAGGAAGGACCCCAGCTCCCTGGACAGTGATGTTATTGCTATGCCATCCTCTGGACCTGTGGATCAGAAAACAACACTGCCGTCAGCAAGGTTTCAGAGACAGAAGCACTGCAGCAGCTCCTCCCCGAGTGTTCGTCTTCACATCACTTTGGGAGGGGGTCACAAAAACCCTCGGAGCCTCCTGAAGAGAATGCACTTCTGTTGCAGTGCAGAGGGATGTAGACAG
Source organism: Aptenodytes forsteri (assembly GCF_000699145.1). Lineage (NCBI taxonomy): Eukaryota > Metazoa > Chordata > Aves > Sphenisciformes > Spheniscidae > Aptenodytes > Aptenodytes forsteri. The sequence goes on from NW_008795523.1 coordinate 2,576,056, forward strand.
TAGCACATTTTCAGTGTGCCCCTATTCCCCTAGGACAAAAATCCTTAAACTTTCTGAGAGCTTAACTCTCTTTTGGCCTAACCTGTATTTGTGTGGCCCGCTTTCATTCTCTCCTTCCCCCCAGGTTTCCCAGACTTTAATTAGCCAAGGACGGGTTAACTAACTCCACTGCTAATAGTAGCTCAGCCTGCGTTGGCCAAGGGAACAACAATAGGTTATAGTTACTGGCTGCTGATATAAATATACAAACCTCTGCCCTGGAAGGACTGAGTGCAGTCAGCAATTAAAGGCAGCTGACTGTGTCCTCACGAGTATAAAATGCTTCACAGCCTCCCCGAAACCATCCCAAGGACACCTTTGGGAGGGATCACAACTGCAACTGGGAAACACTCATCTTGGCTGTCAGTGAGAAATTATGTCCCCACCGCAGTGCTGACATCATGCCATGCTGACCCCAGAAACAATTCAGATTTAGCACTCATCATGCAAACTTGCGAGCATGTTCTTCTTCCTGGACTCCACTGACCCGTCCAATGAGCCATTGGAGCTGAAAAGAGATTTCTGACATAATTGGAGAAAACTTATCCGCAGATCGCTTTGAGCTGTAGGATCCAGAACCTGCCCAGTTTGGGAGGATTTCAGCTTTACCTGTGCTTTTCACACTTCGGTATTTAATTGTTTCAGTACAGGAAATACACCTTCAAGACAACCAGTGTGTATACAGATGGTTTATCTTTCTCTCTCTCTTGAAATATCACTGCACTGCTCCTTATCAGCTACCAGTATTACAGGCTTTGCATAGTCTAAGGGTAATTGGTACAGGGACTAGATGATCTTGGAGATTGATAATGGAATACAACATCTTTCACCCTTATGTTATCCCTTTGAATCCATCTCAAAACAGCAATAACTAAAAGCTATTACTGCTTAATGGCTTTGCTGCCCTCCTAAATTGATTTGTCTCAGTTTAGCCGATAGTACAAAACCCTCCCCATCATAATCCCACCACTCAGAGAACTGACATTTTTGCTAACAGCTTCAGCAGGGAGATCATCACCAGAACAGCAGAAAAGATTTAATTTCCATCCTCATACCAGGAAGACACTCCCAGCAACAAGGAGAAAATGTGCGGGTCGTTGTGGCACATGAACTCCCCGGCTTCTAAATACTGGGGGCGAGACCTTTTAATGAATGTCACTCCAATGTTATAAGATCACATCGACTAGTACCCCCTCTGGAACAAAAAGGTGCTGTAGCCCTGTTTAATTGAATGGTTAATAGGGTATTGTGATCATCTGTGTCACCAAAGTGGTATCCAAAGTCCTTGGACCCTGCAGGATCACTGATCTACACTAAAAACTTTTGATCACAAGCTCATGTATATTAAAACGATATTGGTTAACTTGTAGTAGTTGAAGATACTTGCAGAATTTAATTTGCACTCCTATGGTAATTTCTATTAATGAATCTTAAAAAGCTTTATGAGCATTAATTCTTTTAACACCCTTTGAGGAGAGTATTATGCTCAAGAATATTACACGCATTTTAGAAAAGGGCCCTTTAAAGCACAGGAAAGTTCCTGGTTTCTCCAAGGCTAATAGAAGAGTTGTGTCAAAGCCAGGAAATAACTCCAGACAATTGACTGTTGATTTCTAAGTATAAGCATTAGGCAATACTATCTCCAGGTAAAAGATTCAGGTTAGCTTTTCTTTACCATCCTCTTGCTTTCTAGGTGTGAACATGTTTGGAGCAACATGGAAATAGCTGCGCATTTATTCAGAGAAGCAAGACAAAAACTTTCTGGGTCTCAAAAGCAGCACAAGAACGGACATCAGAGAAGCGGTGCTGCACCCTGTGCCGCTGGACCGGTCTCACCCACACCCTCAATGAGACAGACACAGTTTGGACACCCTGGCAACACTGAAAAGATGGAAGTAAGAAGAAAAAAACCCTTGTTTCCTTCACCAGCGCTGTACATATCATACCCTGCCCCTCCGGCACAGTGATGTGCCCAGTATCATACAAACCACATAAAAAAGCCAAGAAATACAGATGGCCTACACTAAATAACTTGATCTGTGGAAAGCAACCCAAGTTTTGATCTCACCTCCCTAAGTATTTGCTTTCCAGTGACACGTTACCAAAGCAAGCTGAACCCCGCGAGCCCAGCCGCCCTGCTCCCAACACCCCCCTGACCCTCCCATCACATCCCAAAGCAGAATCTCTGTAACCCAGGAACGCTTCCCACTCCTTCCCTCCGTGATCGGCACACAGTGCAGGGCAAGCCTTACAACAGGGATCTTTCTCCGTGAGCTTTTCAGGCAATGAGGTGGTTTGTTTCTGTGTCAGCCTTTGCTTGTGCAGCGGTGGTTTCCAGATGAACTGTACCATCACTTGTTTGTCCCCATCCTTACACCTAACCTGGCTGCCCGTACACTGGATGGAGTCATGCACAATAAACTGACAACTCTGTGCATCTTAAAACATGTGGTCAGACCCTGTTTGGTTTTCTTACCCCTTAAATTCAAAAGAAAGCAGTAACATCATTGACACTGAAAGATTTTCATATTCACTGCAAAAAGCTCAATGCAAACATTTTCCTGACACACTGACATTTCTGAGCAAATTCACAGAAACTGTGGATGCTCGTTACATCTAGCCGCACCACTAGAAACATACACTAACACCTCAAATGACTCGCGACAGTGCAAAGTTTAGTTCTGTCACGGAAAAGTCTGGTTAACAGGTATGTACCTATGCAAGGTAAATGCTGGAAATCGTACTCACTTCCTAGTTTGATTATTCTCCCTTTCTCTCGCTGCCTTCCCATTACTGTAGTACGTTCCCCCCGGAGATCATGAGCCTCCTCAGCCTGCCATGCCCTGCCACGCTGGAGTGACGGACTGCGACAGCACCACTGTTATCATGTAGTTTGCCTTCTTGCCTCTTCCACCGCTTGGATCATGTATAAAAGCATAGCAAGGAGTTGATTCAGCTATCAGTCTTTTATGGATGTCTCCCACATTGTTCAAGTCTCCGGCAGTCGTCGGTCCCCTTTCCCGGAGGACAGTCACGTCACAAGCCTGGCTCCTGCTCCGGGCTGTTTCGCAGACAGGCGCTCGCACAACAGGTCACGTTCCCCACGCCGGCTGCTTTACATCTCCTCAGCTGGGATTATTTGCAACTCAGAAAAGCGCGTCTGATTAGTATAGGAAGCCCAGACAACTGAAAGACCAACTTTCCTTTTCTCCTGAGCTGGTAGGAAAAGACGATGGGTGACCAGTGGGAGGGGGAACAACCTTCTCATTCCCCTCCCAATGGACCCTTCCCCAGCGCAGCGGCTCAATGGGCAGTGGCATCACTCCCCGCCAGCTTTAACTCTTTACATGACTCAGACACACAGAGCATGTTTCCTTGAACACGTCTGCACCTGCAGCAGGAGGAGGAAGGTACCAGATGCCCAAGGACTACAATTAAAAGCTCGACCGCCCCTTTCACACACAGATGGTGCAAAATGAACCCAATAACACGATTACAGGCACTGCACCGCATCCCTGCTGCCAGCACCTGCTGCCCAGAATTAAATCCCTCATTATCACCCCCCCAAATCCAGGAGCTCGGGGGAAGCACAGAGCACGGGAATATTCAAACCTTCTGCCGTCAAAACAAAAAAATGGATTTTGCTTTAATGTATTTTTAAATAAGAAACAGCCATCTCTGTGTTTCTTTGTTTAAGATCAGATTACTTACCTGGGGCAGGCTGGGAAAGCAACACCTACTTCCCAAGCCTCTCCAGGGAAGCTGGCCAGGTGTGATGCCCACAGGTTCAGTTGCTCCACCGTGGGGCAATCCCTTCCGAGGATAACCTGCTCACCCCATCGGCGGAGCATGGAAAAGGACAGGTTGACCGAGGATCAGTATTCCCGACCGGCAGCAGCAAGGCACCGTCCCCAGGCACTGAGGTCCAGCCGCATCCTCATGGATGATGCCTGTGGCTCAATGAGTCACGTCACCCTACAGATGCTCTAGGAGATGTTTGGCCGGGAACAGCACAGCACAGCGCGGGTGGGCAACCGGCTGCTCAGTGACAGGGTCATAAAGCTCGCAGCTCCGGCCTCTCTCCCGTGCAACTGGCAGAGCAGGCGAAAAACACTCTACGCACCGTCCCCCTCCCCAGCTCCCTCCCCTCCAAACTGCTGCCAGGCTGCCTCAGCAGCTGTATCGCCTACACGTCAGTAACAAAAAAGTACAGGAATGATGATTTTTGAAAGCCAAAGGAAAGCCCAGGACACATCAAACATACCGATACTGAAAGGCTAGGTGATAGGATCTCCTAAATTCACAGAAAGGATTAGAAAAACCAGCTTCCTCTCTGAGGAAAGAGAAAAAAGCTGAAAACTACGAAAGGTTTAAGAGCTATGAGCTAATCAACTTTATAAAGTCCTCTGCGCTAAATGGAAAAGATGCAACGCCAGACACAGGTCACTCTCAGTACAATCACCAAGTTAAATTAGTATCTGAATAAAAGAATACTCACATAGCTAACAAAAAGTTTCTGTGTGTACCAAGGTACAAGATGAAAGGAAAAAAAAAAAGAAAAAGAGACCCCACTTTTCTGCAAGGCACCCCAAATTCTCTTTTCTAGTTTATCAGCAGAAATGATGCTGAATAGTCCAAGAAAAACTCTCAGCACCTGGTAGCTTCATTTCATGCGACATAAATAATACCAAGGTAAGATAAAAGGAAAAAAAAAAGAAAAAGAGACCCCACTTTTCTGCAAGGCACCCCAAATTCTCTTTTCTAGTTTATCAGCAGAAATGATGCTGAATAGTCCAAGAAAAACTCTCAGCACCTGGTAGCTTCATTTCATGCGACATAAATAATGGAATAAAATTACTCTAAATTATTTTAGAATAAGCCAGTGTTAAGATATGGAGTCGGACAATAACAAAATGTTATGGGAGGGTATATAATAGCTACTATTTTATAATAATAAAAAAGTCTTTCTAAGAAAACTTCCTATGTCTAAATATTGCCCATCTCTTCTTTGCTCAGCTCTCAGAGCAAAATGGGTTTCTTTGCTCATTAGTACATAACAGTATATTAAAATCTATAAAATGCTCTTTTTCTTGTCCAGCCTCTTTGCGAAGCAGTTTGTTGTATTTAAAATATGACATAAACACAAAGATTGTACTCACTTTAGAATAACAGCATTTTTCAGCAGAGTGGATTACTGCATTAGAAAGAGTGAGTTTCCTGGAACTCATTTTATCATTTAGTGCAGGATGCAGATATATCTGCCATTTCTCTCAACTGACTTTAAGAGGGTTTTTCCAAGACCTGAGGCACTGCTTTCCTTTAAGTGATTTTTCTCCAGTTCCATCATGGATCCAGTATAAACTGCTCAGGAAAAACGTATGTATTTTGCTAAAGGGAGGACTCTGCCTCTCACCCCTTCCTGCCCCAAAAAACAGTTAAAAACCGGTCAAAGGTGTCATTATGAAAACCACACCACCAGCAGCTATATCTGGAAAACAGCAAAGCCCCACCAAGTCAAGAACAATATGCTTTTGATTCATACTTTTCTTTACAACGACATCAATACTATTTTTGAAATTAGATTTTATACCGCTCAACATTTTGAACTGGACACCTACATAAAAGTCTGGTAGCTTATATGTTGGTCTCTGCTTTTTTTCCTATTGTTTTCATTGTGTATTTTATCATATCAATTAAAATTATTCAGTTTTCGTATGGACAGTCATGTGATTCATCACCCTAAGTATCAGCACAGTTTGGGACATCTGAAAACGTTTTCTGGGCTTTTTTTTTCTTTTTTCCCACTTGTTGCTATTAATTACTTCAACAATGACTATTTAGCAGCCTCCCAGGGAGCATCTGCATGACAGCTGCTCATCACGCTTCCCACCACAACGAGACTGGACTGATTGATGTCACTGCTCCACCGCAGCTGGTGGCCGCCTGCAGCCAGACCAACAGCCAAACCCACATGCGATGAACGTGGGGAGACAGCGACCGCAGCTTCCCCAACTGCTTCGTCAAGCGCAGCTCTGTCGCCCGACCTCCACCATTGGCTTCACTGAATGTAAATCCTCAGCTGCCCAGCAGCTCTCAGGCGATGCCTTGTTCCCACCAAAACCAACCTCCAAAGTTGCACCTGCCAAGCAGAATGCTTTTGGAGAGAGGCACAGACACATGGAGACCAACAACGAAGATCGAAGAGGCAGTTTCAAGTCATTGGTTAGACATCACTATCTCCTTGTACGAAGACAACTGTTTTTCTTCCCCTCCTACTTATCTCTTCACCATGTAGCCCTGACCCCTTATCCACTATGCAGGTTATATACTTACCACTTCCCGTATAACATGATTTGACTTTTTTATTTGGCTTATATCATTGAAGTTTCACAACTTTATTACTCTCCCCGCCCTCTCTTTCAACACCTGCATGCACACACATGTCAAACCATTCAGTACAAGCGAGCTCAACTCTCAGCAAGCCCTCGTCAGTTGAGCACTATTTACATGACAAAACAGTATCCATTGTTTGATAGGGGACAGTGCCTGTGTGCAAACACACAGGCATGAGATGTCTTGGTCCCATTTGCATAAAACCAGTTAGGAGGTCTTTCCAGCTCACTGCTGTTTAACAGAAGTGCTGGAGCCCAACCTTGGGAACGAAGCAGGCACACAGCTGTGCTCGTGGGAGAGCGGGGTTTTACATTACGCTCACGCACAGTGGGCCTTCTGGATGGGAGAACTGTCCCTCACCATCATCTTCTGTGCAGGAGCCACCTGCCAATCAATTAAAATGCCACACAGATCCCACCCAAGCTGACTGCAGAACTTCACTGGGAGCAGAAGGTGCCAAAATCCTTCCCATAACAAACTCCCTTTCCTCCTCCGCTGCTCTTCCCTCCTTTCATACTCCCAAGGTACGCCCTCCGCTGCCAGGAAAGGCCTTCCATCCTCCCTGCTCCATCTCCTTACCAGAAAGATGGTTTCAGAGACGCTGCTTTTCAAATTACCTATAGCATGGGCAGTATCTGCCATTCAGTTTGGGGACCCTGCTGCCCCCACGCCAGTGAGGTGGTGCAGAGGTCTCCTGCTCCTCATGTTTGATCTGAACCCTCCTCCCTGCCAGCACAAGTAACCCCACACTCTCCCAGCCAGCACATAAGGGCAACTCAGGTAAACATTGCAAAAGACATGCCGGGAAATTTCAAGAAAAAATTAATACCTACGTTTATAGATTTTTTTCAATGCCAGAAAACACCACCACGATAATCTAATGCCAGCCAGCATGAAGCCACACGTGTCTATTTGAGCTAGATCCTATCTTTTATAAACATGAGTAAAGATGTGCAGCCAGGCAGCGATCAGAAAATGCTCTGACTGACAGAGCAGGGAAGAAGAAAGCACACATTTACCAGCTTCGAAATATTTTCCAGCTGACAAAAGAGCATTGGAGATGTTCTTCCACTTCAAGAAAAACATGACTTAGGAGCTGCCAGCAGCGATGACACAGTCCCTCCTGTACCATCACAGCTGACATCTTGGGAGACCACTGGGAGATTCAGTGACGTAGCTGGACCCATGCCCCCCAGTTCAGCACTGAATCACAGAGACACCGTGAGTACCCAAGATGTTATGGTATTAGCACAGTATTCCTCAATATTGCTAGGCGTCTGGCACGAGTGCAAGAGTCTGGCAGGCAGTGTCTCAATTAAAGGCTTAATGAGACTCAAGCTGAAAGTCAATGGATAAAATCCTAGGGATGCAGTGGTCAGGGAGGGAGAGAGATGTATTCAGACAAACATGGGTGGAAATGCTGAGTATGTCCACTGTAACCCGTGCAGTGGCATGTGCCCCGGTTATGGTGCACACTGTTACCATCAAGAGAAGGTAATTTTTCCAGTTGTGTCCCATCACGGGGTACTGCAACAGCAAGAGGAAGCACAAATATCCAGGGATCTGGCACACCCTGGAAAATGGGCAAGGGAGAGAAACCGAGCGCAGCAGGGAGGCGAACGCGGAGGTCACACACCACCGCATGGGGCATGGTACCGCCCCACCAGTCAGCACAGCTGGGACGGTAATTCTCACTTCTCAAACCCATGCGCTGATTCCCCAGCACCGCTGTGGAGAAACTGGCTGTAAGACCTGAGCAAAACCATTATCAATGCACCTGATTCACACAGGGAGCTGCTTTAGGGAAGGTCCCAAACCTGCTGAGCGTACCAGAGGGCTCCCTCTGGCCTCAGCAGACTTTGGAAGAGGCCTGAAAATGGTCTCCAAATACTGGGAAGCAACTTAAAAGCATCTCTGAGGAGATCCTAGTAAGGAGAGAGCCCAGCCTTTAGTGACTACAAAGCCTGCTGAAAAAGTGTGGGTTTAGGGAATTTACCCTATCCTATCCATGAGTTTGGGTCAAAGGTAGCAAAGACTCTCTGGTGTTGTGCATGAAACCTCCATGCTACACGTTTCTCATGGTGCTCAGTGTTTTGGGTTACACAGCAGCAGGTGAAGGGGACAAAGCTTTTCTCTTCAGACCACAGGCTCAATTCTGCGCCAGGTTAGGTCAGCTACCAAAATTGTTGTTTCATGGCTGCGCACGATCCTACGCGACATGCGCGGGAGGCCTCTACTCCAATTCTAGTGCAAAGATGTTCATAAATGACAAAAAAATTGCAACACATTAAATGATACATTTGTCAGCAGTCTCAGCAAATAGACTGGACTTCCACACCATTTCTTACATGTGGAGGTATATAATGGCACAGAAACTAGGGCAATAAGCAGATTTCAAGGCTGCAATACTGTCAGTGTTGTACACCAAACAATTACTACACTTACTTCTCTTCCCCACAAAATAAGCCATTTTATCAAAATGGCTCCTAATCTTTTTCTAACATATTAATTAAGATACTACTATTTGTAATTTCCATTACTGAAGCATGGAAGATAACTGTCCATGGATGGAGATCCTTGTCTCCCCCCCCACTTCTTCACAACCTTCATTGCTTTCTACTCTCAATTAAAACACACTGAAGTTCTTTTGTCCCTTCCTCCTAGATCACTTTTTCCAGCTCTCTGCTTGTTCATCCTCTGCTGTATTTCTTTGGAGGCTTGGTACTCAAAACCACACAGAGTATTTGCAGAGGACTCTTGAAGTGAGCAGCCCTAAAGGCGACCTGGTTGCAAGGGGAGAAATACTGAGCAGAAGAAGATGCCTGCTGAAATACTGACAAAGAAAATGCCTGCTGGCCTGTGAGCCTGGGAACTGACAGCCGGGGAACCAGCAGCATCCTTGAGAAGTGCAGCTGGCATGTTTGAAGTGCAGCTGGGTACCTAGAAACCAGAGGCATCCTGAAATACCACCGATAAGTGCAAAAACAAGGGACTCTAACAGCAACTTATAATCTGAAAAGGTGAAAAATAGTCTGGAAAAAGGGGAAAACATCCTGAGAAAGTAAGGATCAGTAACTGCCATTGGCTGTTCTAACTGCAAGAACAGGAAAACAGTCTGGAAAATAAAAATTGGTCTGAGAGAACAGAAATCATCATCATCTATTGGCCATCCCAGGTGAAAAACAGAAATTAACAGCACCTATTGGCTGCTTGAAAGGATGGTGTCCTACGCTCTCTTATGTCTCTGTGATATAGAAAGGACTTAATTTTTACCCAAAATGGAGCTTTTCCCTCTGAGAACTTCCCATGCTGCATGTAGTTTTCCTTTTCCTAAACAGGTTGAGCTCCCTGCATGAACTTTCTAAAAGATCTCCTAGACAAGCTCTTGGACCCTTGCTGGGGATGCCTGGCTGACTCCCAAGTCCGTGACAAGGATCATCTTTGAAGTGATACTCTGCCTGTTACTTTATAGGTGTGTGTCCCCAGCCTGCTTCTGATGTCAGTTAGGTTTGTTCTCCCACTTCTGGAATGGTTTGGCCCCCTTCTGGGACTGGTTTGATGCACTTGGTATCGGTAATATGATGAACATACATACATATGCATATAAGTAATCTACCATAAGTATATCTGCTGTTATATTATCATTAAGTTTACTAGGGATAAGTTTGTAGTAACCTGTAATATTACATGTATACTTGTTGCTGCTATTATTGATTGCTGCTATTATTGATTGCTGCCAATAATTTATAATAGCTTCAGATATAGATATATTCACTGTATTGATCACAGGTACACTTGCTAGTGGTGAATTTTGTGTTATTTTTGGTAACAATAAAGCAGAGAAGTTTAGAGGATGAAGCCTCCGTGTCCTTGTGTATTACAGAACCCCTGCAAACCCACAGTCACGATCTCCTTACTCCCGCAGGCCAGGTAACCCTTCAGGTCATGACAACTCCGCAGTTAATAATTCCCTCTGGTCTCCTCCACAGCTCCATTTCTGCATCCCAGAGCCTCGGAGCCAGGCTTGCCTTTCCTTGCACCTGCATCAGACAGACCAAATTCACTTCCCAGCCCACTCCAAACTCTCAGACCTCTTTCTGCAGCCTAATCAGTCATTCCCTGCCTCGTAGGAAGCAGAGATCAGTTTTTACAGCCAAGCAAGTGTAGTTCTTGGCACTCACCTCTGTAGAGTTTCACCCTCTTAATTTTGGACCCAGTGGAGCCAAATCCTGCAGATTTCTTCTCCTTCTGAAGTTCCTGCATCTCTTCCCCACTCCACCCTCCTGCAGTGCTTACGGGTCCTTTCTGCCCCACCACCCCATTTGTGAACTAAGGGTTAAACGCTGTTTCTATTTTTCAGAAACAGGGGCACCAAGAAAAACACATTTAAGTGAGTGCGAGGAGCCCGATGGGCCTATTTTAATGCCCATTTCTGTGTAGTTACACAAGCAAGAGGGACAGAAGCAGTAATAACTTGCAAAGCCAAAACCCACAAACATTTCAAGCAGCAACAGAGAGAGTATCTACTTGGAAACCCTTTTTTTATTGCGTTAAAGGAGTGTTACATCATGTTTTACAACATGCTGTAGTCCTCTCAGGACTAAAGTAATTACTTTGATTAGTAGCACCCCACAGATGCTAATCAATCTGAAACATCTAGATAACTTAAGTAAAATCCTTGCAAAAAACAAGTCTGGGTGATAAAAATCACTTTTTAAAAAAAAAAAAATTAAATAATGCATTTTGGAAAGGGTTATATGCATCAGAGGGGTTTTTTTGCTGCATTACTGTATGGTGCTATTAACCCTAAGATCTTTTAACACTGATGGCATGGCTGATCTTGTTTCCATGTTGGCTTGCAAGGGCGATAGGAGACAGCTGTGCAGGGATTACCTCAATGGAAAATCTCTGGCAAGACCAGAAGTTGCACTGGTGGAAGCATGTTAATGAGGGAGGCTTTACAGGGAAAAAGACCCTCCTTAGACACTGACAGTTAATATTTCTTCCCCGATAACTCACGCACAGGCCTTGGATCAGAGGTCTTCATCATGGAAGCTGAGGACAGTGAGACCAAAGTGCTGCAAAGGAACGATGCCTACTGAGCTTTCACACTACTCCCTCCTCCTCCCAAAACGAACTTGTAGTACAAACAGTTTACTTTTTTTTCCTGTTAAAACAACCTCAAGGGATGCTTTCCTATGGGTTACGAAGGTGCATCTTCCATAGGTAACACATGTATTGACTGGCTTCCACAACCCCTTTTAATCTGCACCTTCCCAAATCACGGCTTCCCATTCACCTCTGTAGCTCACAAGGCACCAGAGCATAACTAGGAGGTCTGCTCCCCATATTGCAGTGACCCGCTGAGATGCAAGGCTTCCAGTCTGGGTCCCTGGGCAGGTACTTCTCAGTGTCAGGTACCACCCTCTCCCAAGTTACCATCTGAAGCAAGCTCTCTAACTTACCAAGGGAAAATCTTCCTCTGACAGGGAAGGAGACTGAGTTAACTTTGCGTATTTTCAGACATCAATAAATGTATTTGTGTTGTGGGAGAACAGAGAATTTTCTCTCCGTGTAGATGTCATCCTGCCTATCACTATGTACAGTGTCCCCGATTTAAACATTCGCGTTAGCAGGCAGTGAAATGAGCACTGAATATCTTCAGGGTTCGGCCCCTTCACGTACAACATCCATCAAGGACAACATATACAGAACAAATGGTGAAGGATATGCAAGTATTACTTGCTTCATAAATCTATTTGCGATTTGCAAAAAATCAATCACTACGGGCTAAATATATTTTCCTCAAAGAGGATCATAAATCAATTCAGAAGCTTTCTGCAGATGTCTTGATTTCTCATCCAGTTGCTACACCTGAAGGGGCTGCACTGGAGAAGGCTGACATTACCGCTTCGAATGGTTGGGCACTCTCTTGAATGGGTCCAGGAAACTGCATGATTATCAGTATCTTTTAAAAATACCACAACTACCACACTACGAACCCCCTTCTGAATCTCTAGGTCTGTCTAGTAGCAGAATTTCAGTATTACACAGATGAAGACTGTGAAAACCACCGAGTGGAAACATGTTTTAAAACAACAGCTTAACTGCACAATTAATTCATGTAAAATGCTGATGCCAGTGAGTATTATACTATTCCTGTTGCAGTAAATGTAACAGATCTAACGTATCTGCTCTGCTTCACTGATAATTAGTGTAAGTAGGGCCATTACAAATTTATGCATCAGATGCCCTGACTGCATATATGATCTATCAAAGGCAGTTTTAACTGTCTTCACTATCTGACCCAACATCATAACACAAAAGTGTCACCAGGGTAATATTTCCTAAGTACCCAGCCACATTTTCAGTGTTTTCTGGGGGCCTGCTATTGAGCAGATGTTTAGTACCCTTGCCAGGAGCCCCGCACAACCTTGTGATAATTCCCAAGAAGGCTGGCAACAGTTTGTGAGGGACAAACAGCCAGTTCTACCCAACTCACAGAATCACAGACTGGCTGAGGTTGGCAGGGATCTCTGGAGGTCATCTGGTCCAACCCCGCTGCTCAAGCAGGGCCACCGAGAGCCGGTTGCCCAGGACCATGCCCAGATGGCTTTTGAGTATATCCAAGGATGGAGACTCCACAACCTCTCTGGGCAACCTGTGCCAGTGTTTTGTCACCCTCATAGTGAAAAGGTGCTTCCTGATGTTCAGAGGGAACCTCCTGTGTTTCAGTTAAGTGCCCATTGCCCCTGGTCCTGTCACTGGGCACCACTGAAAAGAGCCTGGCTCCATCTTCTTTGCACCCTCCCTTCAGGTATTTCTGTACATTAATAAGATCACCCTGAACCTTCTCTTCTGCAGGCTGAACAGTCCCAGCTCTCTCGGCCTTTCCTCGTAGGAAATGTGCTCCAGTCCCTTCACCATCTTCGTGGCTCTTCATTAGAAAATTAATTAATCTATAGTCACTTGAAGCCATTGAAATAAACCATGTGCTTAAAATTGCACACATGCTTATTGGGTTAAGAGGAAATTATTCCTTCACCCAGAGATCAGGAAAGTGTGTAAAACAGCAGGGTATGCGCCACTCACAGAATAGTTTGCACAGCAAACAGAATAATTCGTTACACTTGCACTCTAAACGGTTTCTCTTGGAATGAGATTTTCACCAGTGGGACTCAAACAGCATCCCTAGTGCAAGCAGCTCCTACAGTACACCACCCTCGAGCACACTCACGCTTTTTCCCAGCACTACTGGCATTCTTGCCTACTGTCTCCTTGTTACCTGCTTTGTTGTCTTCTGCTTTTTTTCACGTGTACAGAACTCCGAAACCAATATCCAAGACCATGCCCACCACCCACGTGGCCAGTCCGTGCTCAGCCTTGTGCGCTGCACGTTTGGATCACTCTCATACGTTCCTTCCCCCACCTCTCCGACACAGGAACGTTTTTTCAAATAAATGTAAGAAACAATCAGGTTCACTCCAGCTTCAGTGAAATTTGAAACATCTTCAAAAAGATTAAAAGCCAGAAACATCTGGATTCCTCTGTCATCCATCTGAAAACCAGAGCTGTATTTTCATAAATTCTTATTTTAGAGGCTGTATGGCATGGACTACACTTTTAAGTCATGAGCTCACATGCAAGTTTTACTATAGAGCTAAGACTTGTGGTAAGAGTTAAAAAATTATCACTTCCATTATATTACATAATTTTCCTCCCAAGACAGCCATTGATGACTGAAGCCAAATCTCAGACTGATTGATGAGAGCAAAAGAAAAAATGATTGCGAGGAAGTGTTTGGCACCACCTCTGCTCTGTCTGCTCTGACCACAGATGGATGAATGCAAATTTTCAGGACTTTCCAAAAGTCAGGGGCTCTCTGGACAGCACTGCGGCACCAGATGTAAAGAAAAGGGTTCACTGGGCAGTGCAGACATCTACCACCGACTTACTTAACTCAGCTAGGCTCCCTTTACAGTCAACAAAGAACACGATCCATGTCATCCTAAAGTACATTTCAACTGTCAGATGAATCACACTCTAAAATTACTTGCCTCATTAAGCATCATCTTGGATACTGCACTATAAACATCCAAAGTTAGATTAAATGAATCCTATCCACAGTATCTGTGAGAAACACTCAGCTTTCTGCAATTTGCTAGAGGACTTTTATCTGCCTGACTTCACCATGACATCTCCTGTCAATGGTAAATCACCATGATTTATTTAGAATTAAAACACTCAGATTGGAAAAGAAACGCAAAAAACAACTGGTGCAGAAAGTATCAGCAAATCTCAGTAATGACTTGTCTTCTGCATGGACTTCAGAAATCACGCCACGCTCTCAGGTTTTATTTTCTAAGCCCTAAGCTGCTTCTGGCGATGATTCCACAAGCCCAGCTCATCCTCCAGCATTGAGACTGTCTTATTTCCCAGAAACAATAAAACAGCTTAGCACATGGAAAGCCCCTCCTTGTGCAGAGGATGGGGCTTTCTATGGGGACAGTCTCTGACTTTCTCTTGAAAAACCCTATCATCATCACAAACCTTATTCCAGCAGGTGCACAGCGCACTACTGCAACATGCTTTACACAACCAGCTCAGGAACAAACACATTATATCACATCAAACAGGTACCTTATTCAAAATCCTCACAGAGTCCCCTAGATGCAACTTCTCCTCACGTGAAGGAGGCTAACTGGAGAAAGGTAAGTTATTTCTTCTCTCTGTGTATATCACATTTACATATATGCACACACATGTATATATATGTGACAGACCTGCCGCTCATTTCTATATCCATCAGCAATTTAACAGTCAAAGAATATTACAGAATTGCATCCTTCAGTCATTCTGACTCCAATAAAACACTTCTCCACTTCCCTATCCACTCACATACATTTTCTACATGTAGCTGAGAGGATGAAAATACTATTTTACACATACATACCTATATATGGACGCACATACATACAAGCATGTAAAAATATAGAACTCATTTCTAAGGAACTATGTGCATTCTTACAAAGTGTTTGGGTTTTTAACATTGAGAACTCCAGAGGCTAAAGATTTTAAGGAACTATGTCTCCAGATTTTGGTCCCTCATCTTTCTCTCCGTCCACCACTGCAGTCCTGGTTTGCATACCAGGGAAGTGGTAGGCGTTATATGCACACCCATGTAAGTCGTCAAAAACACAGTCTTCCACAGAAAGCGGAAGGCTTTTCTATAGGCTCCACCTATCCGAAAATCCAGTATCTCACAATGCTTTCCTGTATCTGAGCATTTATCCTGCTGAAGCATTCATATAGTTGTGATTTCTTTTTAAGTAGAAAATGGAATAAATAAAACAAGTAATTGCAATCTATGTTTCTAACAACGTATTGCTCAGTCTGCCACTGCTTTAATTACGGGACTTTTAGCCAAGATTGATTTGGGCTTTTTTCTTTCAGGTATATCAGAATTGTAGGTGCCTTGATATGTCAAGCAAGACTATTTCATTTTAACATATCTGCTGTTAAGATAGCCTCAGAAGACATGCAGCTTGCTTTCACTCAAGGTTCAGGAAACGGCATTGCTGTATCATGCATAACAAGTTAATAACCTATAATGTATATACCTTGGACAAATATCCCAGCTGGTCAAGCACTCCATGAAAGGAAACTCCCCTGACTGCTGTGAAGGAAACCAATCACTCAATCTCATGTGTTTTCTCCTAGCTGGGGCTGGGCAGAGCACAGGTGATGTGTCTCAAGGGATGGGCTCCACAGGCAGACCTCTTTCAGCTGTGGAAAGGCAGGAGTGGTACCCAGGTTCAAACACCCGGGCAAGGCCTGGACACTGGAGTCACCTCCCTCCAACCTCCCCAGCCGCCTCCTCATACTCTGTAGCATCCCACTGAGTATGCCATCCTTTGGGTCTACAAGTTCGTCTCTTAAGGGCTAGAGCTACCACCTACAAAACACCTAAGGATTGCTTTGCAAAGGGTTTCTGAACACAGTCATTCACTATTCGAAATTAAAAGGCAATTGAAAATCACTAAGAAAACAGAAAGCATCCTGAAGACATTCTCTGTCTCTCTCTGCCTTTGGAAGCTGTGGTTGTCCACCTGTGTCCTGGAGAAGGCAGGTCAGGACACTGTCCTCTTCATTCATGCATAGCTCCCCTGCTTGAGCAGGTGAACGTGGCCCACAAAACAGGACATCTCCTTTCTTGATATAGCTGTCCAGGTATTTTCCTGTGCAGCCTTCATATCAGCCCCAGGAGCTGGTCCCTCCCAGGTGATCTTTTCCCTGCCAAAGCAGTTCTCCTTCCTAGGAGCCAGCCTCTTGCTTAGAGAAATCCCATTTCAATAGAACACTTGACACTTTTCTTCACTAGCCTTGAGCCACCGATCCTTAAAAACGCAGTTCAACAGCAGTGTAAATGGATAGCAGAGGAGGCGAGGAACTACATACTCCAAAGGACACAGCAGTGTGACATAAATACCATAACTTGGCACCACAGGTGAAACTCCGAGCTCCTCTCACTCTGTATTTACCCAGGAACTTTAATGCATTTCCAAATAAATTTCTGCATGGCATTATTTTAATGCATTTTAGAAGAAGAAAAAAAAAAGTCAGATTTTATTTTACTCACTCTTAAGGATCTACCGTTCAGTTTTTTCTGATGAACATTTTACAGCTGTGTCTTGCCGGGTAGCCTCTGGCTGGGGACAACAGGGATGCCAGCTTCAGTCTTTTCCAGTGCTGACGGCAACAGCGAGTCTCTGTACCACGGTATCGTACACTGCTCCTGCGTGAGGAGAAACACATCATAAATGGAGCGTCAAAGCAGATGGAGGAGTACAGAAATTTAACACCAGTGCTTTCTGCAGCTTTCAGCTGCCTGACTACACCTGGGCAAACCCAGCCATTTCCTCCTGAGGTTTTCACAGCCGCTTCCTGCTATAAACAAAACAAGTTCAAACCATGGCCCTCCAGTTTGGTTCCCACTAGCCGATCTCTGAAAATGCAAAGCAGTAAGAGCTGCACAATTACACAAACAAGGAAAATGAAACAGAGACCTTCATATCTTCCCAGAAATCACGCGACAAATCAATAAAATCCAGGAAAAGAACTTGTTCTGCTTCTGTCTCTAGTACTTTCCCCATCACATCTCGCTGTCACCCCAGCCTAGGTATCCCATTTCAGCCATGGCACCTAGGTGGATGTGAGCGAGTAGATTTTTCTCTGGCTATGGGAACTTCTTAGGTGTATTTGCTAAGGTTTCCATTCTCAGCCTGTGATCCCTGTCTGGTTCTCTTTACACAAATACTCCTACTACCGCCCCTTTCTTGCTGCTTTTCCAGGTTTATTTGTTGCCATAACTGTCATTACATCCTTTCTGAAGCCAGCATATCCCCTCTAAACTCCACACAGACTACCATGTCGGCAGTATTCGTGAGCAGATGAGAAGACTTACAGGCCTGCACTGCCAGAACAAGCAGGTCTCTACTCTTCCTGGGTCATAAATTCAACCCTTGAGGCACGCAGGGGTGGAGGGCCAGGGGCTCACGCTGGTTTCCTTTCCAAAGGTAAAATGGCAGCTCTGTACATCTGTAGAGAAGCAAGTTGCAGAAGCTTCCCCAGGGCACAGAGGCAGAGCGAGCAGCTGCCACTTTAACAAGGAGGAAATGTACTTTTACTCTCCTCCTAAAATCCCTGCAGAAGAGGCAAAGGATCTGCCAGAGACTGGGCTACTGGTAAAGCAGAGAAAGCCGTAAAAGTAAACGATGTGTTCAGTTATCGCCTCTAAACAGCAATGACCACACTGGGGAGAAAGGTGACTCCCTTCTCTTTCTGAAGTCCACTGACACACTACATAGTTTGACAACGACAAGCTTTCCTGCCCCACCTCTTACACCCAGCAAAGATGAGAAATATTACATATGAAAACTGCTAGCAAATGGGGGAAGTATTCTAGCAAAGCGTTACTCCATGCTTGCCTGCTTCTTGTACGCTTCACTACGTATCTCCTTCAGGCCACTGCTGGGAGACGGACTTCTGGACTAGCCACATTTCACCATTCTCACGTACAGGTGAAAGAAAGGCTGCAAAAGAGCATACAATCCCAATGCTGAGCATGTGTTTCAGTAAACTCACATGCATCTTATAA
This sequence comes from Aptenodytes forsteri, assembly GCF_000699145.1. Lineage (NCBI taxonomy): Eukaryota > Metazoa > Chordata > Aves > Sphenisciformes > Spheniscidae > Aptenodytes > Aptenodytes forsteri. Next base: position 2,594,645 of record NW_008795523.1, read on the forward strand.
AAAGTTAATACCTGTGTAGGGTGGTCTTTTTTTTTCTTCTTTTTTTTTTTGAAAGAGTGATACCTTTTCAAATGAACCTTTTTGTTAAACAAAACTGGAGCAGTGGTCATCTCCTTGGTCATCTCCTCCCCTTATGGTTAGAGAGCAGACCAAATAGCCTGCCTGGGGGTGCCTGGCTCCACAGGCTAGAAATGAACCCTCCGGTCTCAGTGCAATGTCACTGCTTGTTCAACAGTGTTCACAAATGATGGAAGTAACTTGGCCTGCTTGAACTTTTGAGAACTGCAGACAGAAAACTGCTAAGAATAAATAATCTCACTTGATCTCTGAAGCAGAAATCATTGCCGAAATGCCAGTTCAGTGACTTCAATTAGAATATGCTGTTGGAAGACCTTACCGCCGTCCCTCTTTCCTACTAATTAACATCTCTGCATAATTCAGCTACTTTTCCTATCCTTTTTCCTAATGCATTTAGATCAGAAGATGTGTCTATGTGCAAATAAGTGATAATACAGAAAGGCATTGGAAAACTAACCCCCAGTTACGTCTGTGACTTGACCTTTTTGTACTGTTCTGCTGACTCTGTTGTCAATGACAATGTCATTGTCTTGCAAATACAGCTTTCTGTTTCATTTTAATTAGAAACATCAATTAAAATACACAAAACCAAATAAATAAACTGCATCTAAATTACAGGTAGACTATTAATAGCCATGCTCAAGATGATGTGCAAAAAGACGTAGCCTAAAGTTAGAATCACAGAAATGGAAATCGGAGAGAGATCTCCAGAGCTCATCTAATCCCTTCTTACAGCTGTTATCATAGCTATGCTTACCACAGGTTTTTTTCTGGGGTTTTTTTTTGAGTCTCACAGCATCAAACACAAAACTTTAAACTGCCTTGTTTGGAAACCACTCTTTCTTTCTCAAAATCCTTATCATTCCCATAGGATATTAACACCACTTCCCTTAAGTTTGTTGAAATTAAGCCCTTTGTCTTTATTCCACTGCTCCCACTCCTTCCTTCTCTAAAAATCATAAATGCTCTTTTTTTTAAAGGAAAAATTAGGGAAAAAAACCCTTACCAGTATTACTTAAAGTAGAATAAAATAGCTATACATCTCTCTTGCCCTTCCTCACATCCCTCTCTCGGATGAAAATTTTTTCCTAGTATACTTCAAGATGCACATTGGGCATTTACTTTCTTATAAGGAAATGAGAAAGTCCTCTGTGACTATCAAGAACGTTTACTATCATTAACAAACTCAGGTAGAAGCCTGCCTGATTTTTCTTTTTCTTGTTTGGGTTTTTTTTTTTTTAAGGTGGAGTGAATACCCAGCAGCTCCTTAAAATATCAATAGGTAGTTTAGATGCTATGCTTCAAACTGCTTGTTCGAGTTTCTTCTTCAATTTTTATTTCTGCAAGCAAGTCCGAATGTGGAATCTGACCCACTAGCAATCACATAAATAAGTACAGCTACTGACAGCAAGTATAAGTCAGACAGCAGCAGAAGAATCAGACATGAAACCATCTTCATGTCCTAAAGGCCTAATGCAAACATGAAGGGTGGTTGTATCGATACACAGGACAGTCCTAACCCAAGTAAAGCAGCCACAGATGGGTTTGCTGGGCCCAAATGTGTGCTTGCAGCAAACCCCAGCCTCTCCAACTTTGATGCTTTGATGCATCAAGCCTCGACACCAGAAAACACTTAGTGTGAGAGGCTGCACAGCAGGGAGACCCCAGCACCACTGCACCTGAAGAGGGACCTGAGTCCTGGGCTGCACCTGGGCAGTAAGGCTCCCAAGCAGGACCTTGCTCAGCGGTATTTCTACCCGTAGACAGTGCAACACCATGACCTCTCCAGGAAGGAGCTCAGGAAAGGAACCAAGAGCTGTGAGCTTCATGTTCAGTGTACAAGGCTTGACAGGGCAAAACCCAAATGTTTGCTCTTGCATGGCCTCCTGTTACCCAGACGGGCTGCCGGGTGTGCAGAGCTGTGCTGCTTGAGGGCTCAGGGCAGATGGGCAGCACACCTGAGGACAGCCAAGTTTAACTGAACAAAACAAAATGGGGGAGTCTGATTTTGGCTTTCAACCCAACCACTGTACTGATCCCATCCAGACTACGATTTAACAAAAACAGTCCAAGCTGGCTTTCTTCTCTTTTCTTTTACAGAGTGGTCCACTGAAACACAAGCTGTTGACAATACAAAATGCAGTAACACTGAACCTAAGCTGTAACTCAATTCACGGACTGCAAAAGATTAACATAACAAGACCTAAGTTTGACTCCTTTTATCCTTTGCTGTATAACTTAAGTCATTACTAATTAGCCACGCTTTTAAGAAGTTCTTGCAACTAATACAAATGGTGGTTGTTCCTGTTTATACGATGCTTCAAGATTTAAATCATGTTTCAGTTCCCTTACCACACTGTAAGTATCTGTGGATTAACTTACTGTCATTGGACTAAGCGATGGAAAGCAAAATACAGGTCGCTTTCACAAATCATGTAAAAAGATTTATTTCTTGTTATTCATTTATTCCAGCTGCTTTATAGTACAGCACGTGTCTCTAGGGCTCCATATTTTAGCATAACAGGAGCGGATGCTGGTACTTAGCAAGTTGGAAATATAAATTTAACCTCTCAAGTCCCTGAATTACAAACTCAGCTATCCAAGTTTTGGTAACCAGCTTAGAAAACTGATTTCTACTCTGGGAGAGCCTGTTTATAAGCCTTGCTGAACTGCTGCTCCTCTCAAAACTGCAGTTTATTAATGAATGGAGAAGACAACCTACAGACAGATAATTCAGCCTACGGCCAAATACTGACAGCCTGAGGTATTCAACCCCTTTTTCCCTTCGGTCTTCATAGGCAAAGCCTGCTGCCAGACCCCTGTGCGTACCAGCACAGTTTGGGAAGGACAGCAGCAACCAACGGTAGGGGAGCAACAGGGCAAGAACTACTTACAGAAGCTGAATTATTCAAATCCATGGGGTTGGATGGGAATCACCTGCGCTGAAAGAGCTGGTTGATCATTTCTCTATCATCACAGAAAATCATGGTGAAGTGGAAGAAGTCCCTTATAACTGGAAAAGGCTAACATTACACTCATCTTCAGATGGGATAGATGGGAAGGAGGACCCAGGGAAATATAGGCCAGTTAGGTTACCTCAGTCCCTGGAAAGATCATGGAGCACATCTTCGAGGAATGCATGTCCCAGCATGTGCAGGATGAGAAGGTAAATCACGAACAGCCAGCCCATCCATGCTCGACTAATCAATGACCTATTGTTTAGTATCAATGACCCCAATGATAGCACTGAATGCACCTTAGGCACACCTGCAAATGACACTAAACTGGGGGAATGGCTGACATGCATTAATCCACTGAGCTTGACAAACTTCAGGACTGAGCCAACAGGAATCTCCAAGGAGAAGCGTGAAGTTCTGCACCAGGGCAGAATAGCCCATGGACCAGTACAGGCTGGGAACTGACCAGATGAGCAATAGCCCTGCTAATAAACCCAGGCATTACAGTGGTCCCTGTGCTTAATATAAACCAAGTGTGCTTTCACTGTGAATAAGGCAAACTCCATACTGCACTACACTAGCAGGGAACATGACCAGCAGATCAAGGGAAGCTATTTATCCATCACTTCTGAGGCCACGCCTAGGACACTGTGCCCCATTTTGCACCCCCTGAGTTCAAGAAGGGGGTTAGAAACTGGAAGGGATCCAGGAGAGGGCTACCAACATGGTCATGAACCTAGAGTATGACCTGAAAGGAGAGACTGAGAGAGCACAGCTCATTTAATCTGGCAAAGAGGAGGCTACGGTTGATCTAACATCAGCCTACAACTGCTTGAGCTGATTGCAACAGACGAGCATATGTATTTCCCTATGGGCAGGCACATAGCAGCAGGCAGGCGCGTGGCAGCATGGTGATCACCCGGCAAAAAGCAGTGTCCTCTGCTTCTCCTGAGCTTTTAGCACCTGGTAGAACCAATGCAGCCGCACAGACAGAGCTCCTGTTCAAGCATGTGACCACCCAGGTTTCCAGCTGTGGGATGTGTGAAGGGATATTCCCAGAAGTGAAAAGTGACTGTAAGCAAGCCTGTGGGAGGTGTGACCAGACTAATGAACTGCTCTGCTTGGTGGCCAAGCTGCAGGAGGAGGTGGGCAGACTGAGGAGTATTTGAGAGTCTGAGAGGGAGATTGATCAATGGAGCCCTACTCTGCCATCTATGATGCATGGAAGCCAACTCAGCATGGCCTCTACAGAGGCAGGTCCGGGATCTGCTTTGTGCCAGGAGGAAGGCAGCATCACAAGGCATAAGGAGGGGTGGAAGAAGGTTACAGCATGGAATGGTAAGAGAAACCCCTCCTTACCCTCTAAGATACCCTTACAGTATAGGTACAAGGCCCTGGGTATAGATGAAGCACATAATGAGATAGAGGAGGAACCTGCACAAGCAGTCTTGCCAAGGTCAGAGAGACCAACCCCTCACAACAAAACCTGCATTAAGACCAGCACCGAGAAGAAACAACGGCGAGTTACGGTCACTGGTGATTCCCTCCTGTGCAGAACGGAAGCACCCGTTTGCAGACCAGACCCTCTTTTCAGGGAAGTTTGCTGCCTCCCTGGGGCCCGAATTAGGGACGTCACCACAAGACTGAAGAGCCTAGTTCAACCTTCAGACTACTATCCATTCCTGTTCTTTCATGTGGGTACAAATGATGTCACAACAAAAAGTCTGAGGTCAATCAAAAGAAACTTCAGAGCCCTGGGAAGAGTGCTAAAAATTTGGGGAGCAAAGGTAGTCTTTTCCTCGATCTTTCCAGTAACGGGGGGAGACTTTGGAAGAAACAGGTGAGCCCAGGATATCAATACCTGGCTCCGGGACTGGTGCCTCCGCCAATACTTTGGGTTTTTAAACCATGGAAGAGCCTTTGAGACACAAGGTATGCTGGGGCCTGACGGGATCCACCTGTCCCAATGGGGGAAACACATCTTTGGGTGTAAGCTGGCGGGACTGATCAAGAGAGCTTTAAACTAGAATCAATGGGGGAAGGGGATACCAACAGGATTCCAGTAGGTAAGCCAAGGGTTGGCATGGCATCACCTGAGCGTGGCAATGCTAGTGGGAACATTTACACTGCTCCTGGGAGCATGGAGCGCTCTGGAGTGTATCTGAAATGCTTGTGCAGCAATGCATGCAGTATGAGAAAAAAAACAGGATGAACTAGAAGCATTGGTCAGCTCCCAGATCTACAATATCATTGGTATTAGTGATACTTGGTGGAATGAGTCTCACGATTGGAGTGCTGGGATGGAGGGCTACAGGAGGGATAGGCAGGGCAGGCAAGGTGGAAGTGTCGCACTATACATAAGGGAGAGGTTTGATTGTACAGCCCTTACAGCTAGTGATGATGTGGTTGAGAGCCTCTGGGTAAGGATTAGGGGGATAGAAAACAAAGGAGATGTTGTTGTGGGTGTCTACTACCTATCACCCAGCCAGGATGTAAGCACTGATGAGTTATTCTATAGGCAATTAGGAGAAATTTCTGGATCGGTAGCCCTTGTCCTTATGGGAGATTTTAACTTCCCAGACATCAACTAGGAATATCGTACTGCTGTGATGAGCAGGTCTTGGAAATTCTTGATGTTTGTAGGAGATAACTTCTTGTAACAAGTACTCAGTGAGCCAACCAGGAAAGATGCCCTCCTAGACTTGCTATTTGTGAATAGAGAAGGGCTCGCCCTAAGCGCCGCATCTACACGTCTTTTAAATACTTCCAGGGATGGTGACTCAACCACTTCCCTGGGCAGCCTCTTCCAATGTTTAACCACTCTTTCAGTAAAGAAATTTTTCCTCATGTCCAGGATAGCAGGTAGCTGTCTTGGCCACAGTGATCATGAAATGGTTGAGTTTAAAATTTTCAGTGTAATGAGAAAAAAGGATAGCAGAGTTGCTACCCTGGACTTCAGAAGAGCAAACTTTAAGCTATTCAGGAAGCTATTTAGCAGAGCACCCTGGGAATCTGCTTTTGAGGGCTTAGGAGTCCATGAGTGCTGGTCAGTCTTTAAGAACTAGCTTTTAGAAGCACAGGGGCAGGCAATTCCACTGTGTCGTAAGTCAAGCAAGTGGGGCAGACCAGCTTGGCTGAACAGGGAACTCCCCATGGAGCTCAAGAGGAAAAAGAAGTTGTATGATCTCTGGAAGCAAGGTCAGGCTTTGCAGGAAGATTACAGAGCTGTGCTTCATATATGCAGGGAGAAGACACGAAAGGCCAAAGCTCAATTAGAGTTGAAAGTGGCCAGTGTTGTTTCAGATAACAAGAAGGGCTTTTTTAAGTACGTTAATAGCAAGAGAAAGTCTAAAGAAAACATTGGACCAATACTTGTTGAAGATGGTCATCTGACTAATAGGGATGAAGAAAAAGTGGAGGCATTCAATGCTTTTTTTGCCTCAGTCTTTAATAATACAGATAGATCTTGGGCTGCCCAGTCCCCTGAGCTGGAGGACCACGAGTGTGGGAATGGCGACTTTCCATTTGTGGACGCTGAAATTTTAAGGGACCAGCTGTATGAGCTGAATGTTCACAAGTCCATGAGGTCTGATGGGATTCATCCCAGAGTACTGAAGGAGCTAGCGGATGTTATAGCAGGACCCCTCTCCATCATCTGCCAAAGGTCTTGGGAGTCTGGGGAAGTCCCTGATGACTGGAAGCTAGCCAATGGGATTCCAGTTTACATGAAGGGTGTGAGGGAAGACCCATGAAACTACAGACCTGTTAGTGTAACCTCAGTTCCTGGAAAAATTATGGAGA
>NW_008795523.1:2602388-2608518 GCF_000699145.1 Aptenodytes forsteri
AAGGTCCTTGAATGCATCCAGAGGAGGGCAACAAAGCTGGTGAAAGGGCTGGAAGGAATGTCCTATGAGGAGCAGCTAAGGACTTTGGGTTCATCCAGTTTTGAGAAAAGGAGGCTGAGGAGCAACCTCATTGCTCTCTACAGCTTCCTGAGGAGGGGAAGTGGAGAGGGAGGTCCTGAGCTCTTCTCCCTGGTATCCAGTGATAGGACACGTGGGAATGGTTTAAAGTTGCACCAGGGGAGGTTTAGACTGGACATTAGGAAGCATTTCTTTACTGAGAGGGTGGTCAAACACTGGAACAGGCTCCCTAGAGAGGTGGTCGATGCCCTAAGCCTGTCAGTGTTTAAGAGGCATTTGGACAATGCCCTTAACAACAACTTTTGGTCAGCCTTGAATTGGTCAGGCAGTTGGACTAGATGATCATTGTAGGTCCCTTCCAACTGAAATACTCTATTCTAGTCTCATCTAGTCTAATCTAGTCTAACTTGGGTGATTAAGTTAACAGAGCCAAATGTTTTGCAGTAGTGGAAAATGATATAATAAGGGACAACAGGCTCAAGTTGAAGTTCGGGAGATTCACCATGGACATTAGGAAGAAATTCCTTACTAGGAAGGTAGTGCAGTACTGGAGCAGGCAGCACAGAGACATGGTAGACTCTCCATCCTTGGAAATATCCAAGACCTGGCTAGACAAAGCCAAGGATGACTTGATCTGGTGTAGTGACAGGTCTGCTTCAAGCAAGAGGCTCTATAAGATGACCTCAAAAGGTCCCTTCCAACCAACACCCTACAGTAGATTAAGCCACTTTACCCTAGTGATGACTTAGAATCATAGAATCACTTAGGTTGGAAAAGACCCTTAAGATCATCGAGTCCAACCATTAACCTAACACTGCCAAGTCCACCACTAAGCCATGTCCCTAAGCACCACATCTACGTGTCTTTTAAATACCTCCAGGGATGGTGACTCAACCACTTCCCTGGGCAGCCTCTTCCAATGCTTGACAACCCTTTCGGTGAAGAAATTTTTCCTAATATCCAATCTAAACCTCCCCTGGCACAACTTGAGGCCATTTCCTCTCGTCCTATCACTTGTTACTTGGGAGAAGAGACCGACACCCACCTCGCTACAACCTCCTTTCAGGTAGTTGTAGGGAGCGATGAGGTCTCCCCTCAGCCTCCTCTTCTCCAGGCTAAACAACCCCAGTTCCCTCAGCCGCTCCTCAGAAGACTTGTTCTCCAGACCCCTCACCAGCCTCGTTGCCCTTCTCTGGACACGCTCCAGCACCTCAACGTCCTTCTTGTAGTGAGGGACCCAAAACTGAACACAGTATTCGAGGTGCGGCCTCACCAGGGCCGAGTACAGGGGCACGATCACTTCCCTCCTCCTGCTGGCCACACTATTTCTGATACAAGCCATACTTATGTATGCAGAAAGAAACATTATTGCAAAATACAGTCACAAGTACTCTGCTTCTTAAATTCAAATACGTTTTCATTTTTAAAAGGTACCAAATATAATGGACATTCCATATCTATGTGCAGTATTTATTTCGACTTTTATTTCCTACAATTTTTTACCATTCTGCTAAGACTTGGTATTTTGAAAGGCCAATGCACCTGTATTAAGAAATATCACACCACAGAGAATGTAACTGTGACCACACAGGTTTATGCTATTACCAAATTCATGCAATTCCCCCTCCTCACCCTACTTTTTCCAAGTGCAAAGGTATGCTGAGAACAGCTGTTTTGGTAAAAGTGGCCAGAATATATTATAGCTCCCTCCGCTACCACCCACACATTTCAAACAAGGCAGATTTCTCCATTTAGTAACCCCCAACTTTGAACACCATCAGAAGGTACTACTGTTCAATTCATTTCCATGTTTTGTGGTTACTTCTTGGATGAACTTATACACTACTTAGGAACAAATGGTGTGCCCTGAAAACAGGTTCCCAAAATGTCTCAGAGGATGTACAAGCAACACAGGTTATGTGCCATTACAATTGCATTTGGGAACTGGAAAAATAGCAGGTTCCGCTTTTTAAAAAAACCACAAACAAACCAGAAACATTACTGCTAGAAACCTAATTAAGCCTAATTCAATTTAATTTTGATTAGCTATATCGTTCTGTTCACGTCACCAGGTTCAGCAGGAACATAGCTAGTGTGATTTCACTTGGGTATCTTACCTCTTACCTGTACTCCCTGGAAACTATACTAACAGAAGTAACTTTACATCTACACAAATAGTTCATCTGGCAATTCATATCTAGAATGCAGACAGAGATTTATGAAATTACCACAACGTGCTACTAATTTACACATTATTTGTTAAAGACTACTTACAATCTGAAACTTGGTTCAAAGAAAAGGGTCCAGAGGGTGAAATAGGTCTCAATGAATCGATTTTAAACCTGCTCTATTTAAAAAATAAAGTAACAGTTTTTCTAATAGCTTTTTGAACAGCAAATACACCTGCAATGCAAAGGTCAAATTTCCCCCTTTATTCTACCACTACAATCTCTGTTTTTTCAGCACCTTTACTGAGAACAAAGCTTTTCCTCACAATTGCAGCTCCACTAACAAATACGCTACAGGTGCATACACCAGGGCAGTTTCTACAGTATTTTGCCATAGTTAGAAGGAGTTGGGAGTTAATTAATTTCTGTCAGTAAAGCATGATTCTCATGCCAGAAAGACATCAGCTCTGCAAGATAAAAAGGATGGTGCTTTTGCATTGTTTGCAGGGCATAGCTGCGTGTTAAAATAAGCTCAACTCTATTTTTAGAAGAAAACATCTATCTTTTCAGTTCTTCGATGATAACTACTGAACAAAGTGTTGGAAACAGACACAAGAATTAAAAGTGAATAATCCCTGATACTAATAAAATGCGAGCTCTTAACTATGTATAATGGTCCCTCAGCATTATCAGCTCTCAAGGTAGTCTTAAAATAACTCTGTATTTCTATCGCAGCATTTACCAATGACCACTAGCAACTGAAAAAATGAGTATTTTCTCAGCACAGTAAACAAAGCCAAAATGCGGAACAAATCCACCTGCTCAGCCCCACCCAATACCAGGAAAAACCCCGCTATTAAAAGCAGGTCTAATACCATCACTTTTCCCAGGTACAAAAAGCAGTTTACTGTAAACTCCTAACAGTTCCTCCTCTGAAGTCCAAGCAAAGTGACTACAAAAACTTTTCAAATTATATTAAACCCACACCGGGAGCTTACACTTACACACAGAAAATTAAAACATACAGCTGGCAATTAATATTTTAATGTCTTCTACAGGATAATTTAAAAAACATAGAATATATGTTATTTTGCGGATCGCCTTTGAGCCTGACTCCTACATAGACAGCTATCTTTTAGTTTCTTCAAGCGCTTCAGTAGTTTGCTCAGAGAAGTTCTGGACCCAAAATCACTGCCAGCAATTCGGAGATATGTCCTTTTTGTTAGATAAATCTAACAGAGAAATAATGGAAGTAGTATTGGTAGGGACTGTTAATGCCTTTCCCAAGGATGAGCAAAATGCCAGAAACTTGTAAGTTATGGGTGGGTCCCTTGCTCAGTAAATAATTTCTTCATGTTGATAGTCTCGGCAACGCCGGCTGGAGGAAGGTGATGGTGGAGGTGAGGCTGGAGCAACTGCGCATCACCTGGCAGCCTCAGGTTTCCTTCAACACCTACGTGATTTTGAGACACAGCAATGGGACTCAAAAGGCAGAAATGGCCAGGTAGCTTTGCTTGATGTCTTTTTTTATTATTATTTTTCACTTTTCCTAATTGAAAAAGGGAAAAGCTGCACTACTGCACTTGTTTAACATTTGAAATGAGATGGGTGGCAACAGTGAGTAATTCTCCACCTCCCAGACACTTGCACTCAGAGGAGATGGCTGAAGGACAGACACTATTCACATGCTGGGGTTCCAGCTGCATCACTTCCCACACCAGTCATCACACGAAAAGTGAGGACTTCAAAATTCAGGCAGCCAGGACAATGTTTTCAAGCTTCCTCAGTGTCTAGCAAAACTGCAACCCTTACCTGACCCACTGTTAAGAATCCCAGACTGGAAGTTTGAGCAAACCAGCCCTGCTATGTTCATTAAAGTCAATGAGATGGTTGAAGGACGGCAGAATAATACTGTAGTACTTCACGCTGCAAGAATGGCACTGGGAGAAAATTCATTTTTCTTTAACAGACTTTTCCTTTCAAAATCCAGTTATTTGAACTATTTATCTTCAGAAATGTATTTTACAACTGCTCGCCAGTTTCCATCCTTGTAGGCTGCCACAAAACAGAATTCCCCTGAGAAGAAATCAGATTCAGCCTCTCTCTTCCACGCTTAGAAATTTCAACTGGGAGCTCATGAGTTGAATTGCTGTTTATTCATACCTCATTTTCCACTCTGATAACGAGTTCTGGACAATGACGGTAAGACTGATTTTCTTACTGTAAAGCACTTCCTTTACATTTGAATAAATATAGCTTGATCTTTATACGTGAGGCAGTTTTCAGCGTGAATTTTATAAAACATCTGAAGAGGCAGAGATAGTATATCCTGTTTTTCTCTCAGATTACAAACTAAGGTATTAAGAATAAAAGCAAAGATTAAAAAAATAATTAAAAACATCAAAAAAAACCTTAACAGGAAAGGATCTCACTTGCTGTTTTTATGTCTCTCTGGGATGTTCTTCTTGTCTCTGTTCTGCTTCCATCTTTTCATGCCTCCATCTCAAAGCCCATCTCCTGTCAGTCATCTGCACTCAATCTGCTTGCTAAGACAATACTTTTCCTTCCTTCCTTTGTGTCAGAGCCCCTAAGCTCTTCACAGTCTCCCCTCCGTTGTAGAGATTCAGATCAGCGCTTTTTATGGAGTCTCAGTTCAATTTAGGGAATCGAACAAGACATTTTTCTCTTTTATCACTTCATTTACACATTGCAAAATACTTCTAAAACGTACAACTAATTTACAATGCACCTACAATATCTTTATCAATGATCTGGACGAGGGGATCGAGTGCACCCTCAGTGAGTTTACAGACGACACCAAGTTGGGCAGGAGTGTTGATCTGCTTGAGGGTAGGAAGGATCTGCATAGGGATCTGAACAGGCTGGATTGATGACCTGAGGCCAATTGTATGAGGTTCAACAAGGGTAAGTGCCGGGTCCTGCACTTCGGCCACAACAACCCCACATCCAATGCTACAGGCTTTGGGAAGAGTGTCTGGAAAGCTGTGCATGGGACTTGGCAGTGTTAGGTTTACAGTTGGACTCGATGATCTTAACGGTCTTTTCAACCTAAATGACTCTATGGTTCTACAAGCGGTTGCTGGAGACTACTGGTCTAAATGCATTGACTTTGGATGCATTAGTGGAAACATGGCTGGAAACTGTGTGCTGCCAGAGGGCAAAACACCAATTCCCTACCTACTGCCCACGGAAGGCAGTTTGAAAAGCAAACAAAAAATACACAAAAATGGCAGAAAAAACTGTAAGGAGGATATATTTTAAAGAAACAATGTAAAATATGTTATCTTAGGCCCAGAGTCTTAGCTGTGTGTTGAAAAAACTGTTTCTGGTACCATCAGAGTAATCTCTATTTTTCATAATTATCAACAAAACATTTATTTTCCTGCAAAAATCAGTCTGAATCAGGCTGTCATTCAATCTTGGAAAATTGTAACTGGCCTGAAATAAAAAGATCACGAGTATTAACAGATTCAGTCTTGTCTTCAGGTGCCTTCACCACAGTATACCCAGAATCTTCCCCTGAAATATTTCACCTTCTGCTCTTTTCCCACTGCGCCATTGCTTTTCCCCTTGTTTTCTGTTTTGACATCATCTCCAAGTCAACAGCAACCAAGCAGAACTTAGGACGTATCTGAGAACAAATACAGATAGTTCCCAGGTGGAATTAGGTGACAGACTTAAAAGTTCATTTATGTCAGGGTAACAGGAAAGGACAGAAGTCTCACAGGAGACATGACTGCAGTCTGTAGAGCAGGTTTACTGACCACCAAAGATAAACGCACATCCTCAGATTTTATACAGAAATCGCTAAAACCAGTAACAGCAAACTGCAAGGAAGGCATCTGGAAGGCAAAAAAATAAAA
>NW_008795523.1:2608939-2631068 GCF_000699145.1 Aptenodytes forsteri
GGGAGAAATCGTTTAATTATCCCTACTCCCCCAGCCTAGCACACGGCTGTTGAGGTTGATGTTATACCATGAGAGCCCAACTTTTACTGTGCAACCAGCACTAAGCCACAGTTGTACGGCATTACACCACTGCCCAGAAACAACTATACAAACATGGAAGAGAAGATGATCCCTGCCCTAAATTTGAGAGAAAAACCAAAGGCAGCAACTGGACAGACAGGCACACGGTTTGGAAGGGATTCAAAAACAATGCTGTGATTAGTTTAAGAGCCCAAGCAAGCTAGCAGCATCCTGGTTACCATTTTTTTTGCAGGCATCATAGTAAAGCAGGGGGGAGGCACTGAGCGAGGCTTCCCATGCAGCACCACAGATGTTTTCAGGTAGTTCTCCCTGGGCACAAGCATTTCTGTCAAAAGGTGCCAAGGAGGGAACAGAAGGTGGTAGCATCCTGAATCAGCCAGGGATGCAAGTTGAGCTCTTAACACTGAGGCTCCCAAAAAGTGGCAACCACCTCACGTTCACTATGGTAGAGAAAAGGGGATGGTCATGGGGAGGAAGGTGCTTTGGTCAAACCCCTAAGACTAAGGAAACAATCTCTGCAGGGGTATTCCAGAGCAGCAACAGGGTAAAATCCTAACATTACCAACATCACTGAAACATGTTATAGTAACAGATGCACAAATTACAAGACACAAATTCTGGACACAGTTTTAACAGTACAATAGTATGCAAAAGAGATGGATGCAGAAGAATTTGGCAAGTTTTAGGTACAGTGTGGTCACAATCACCTAGAGGAACCCTGAATTAAAGATTTTCTTATTAGGAATCTGAGTGGCAAGAAGGATGACGGTGTTGTCCAAATGATCAAAAATATGGAATTGCTGGTGATGGTTTGGAAAAGAGGAAAAACATCGGAGATTATGGGATAGAAAAATGTCAGCTGATATCTCCATGTCCACAAGACTATGCTGGAAAGAAAGACAGGTATTTCTGGCCCATACAGAACATAAGTCGGGTGCGCAGCAACAAAGAGAAGTCTTCAGCACAGAGGCAGAAGTTGAGCTGATGTTTATCTCAAGGTAATCTCATCCAGAAGGCACAGAAAACAAAAGACAAACGACCAAGGGCACAACTACAGAGAACAATTACCAGAAAGCTGGATGGGGGAGGATCCTCCAAGCAAATGGCTGAGCTGACAGAAGAACCTGAAGAGGACATGATCAGAGAACAAAAGCATGGGCAGGATTTCAAGAACATCATCGGGGACTGCAAACAGCTGACAGCTCAAGAGAGGCTGAGGAGGCAGTGCACGTTTTAAACTCTGATGAGGAAGAAGTCAGTAAAGATGCTGCCCAGAATGAAATGTGCAAAGCTGGACTGGAAAAGGCACGGGTGCATTAGAGAGAGGCACTACACCAACAACTACTGACAGCATGTTGAGCAATGAGAGGGAGATGAGAGTTGCAGAGGGTACCTAGAGGTGCAAATCTAACTGGTGATGGCCTGGCCTTTTTTTCAAGCTGAAGAGATTCAAATGAGCTTATGTTGCTAGCAAAACCAGAGGAACAAGAGGTGAGGGTGGATACTAAAAGAAGAGATGAAAAAGCAGTGAAATGATTGAGATGGTACGTGATCAGCAGGGCAAGTGGAGGGGTTAGCAAAGAGGGCAGGCGAAGAACTTCTGCCTTTGCTAGAGAACGGAAGGCTTGTAAGAAGGGAAAAGAGAGCACAAGCAATGAAAAAACTTTTGCCAGTCTTCTCTTCAAAGCAATTGCTGAGTTCCTACACAGAGAGAAAACTGGAGGGACAAAAAAGGGAACCCCCCAGGGACAAGCCCAAGCTGGCAGAAACTTCACTGGGGCTGTGGAGAGGGACTGCCGTTAAGCTGAAGGGACTGCATGGCTACCAGTCTACCAGCACCACGGGAAACCAGCCTGGCATTGAGCTCTGCATCAGCACAACGCCAGCCCAGGAGCACCTCCCAGAGATGTTAGAGCACATTCTCCTGTTACTCCAACAATGAGATAGAAGACACATCAGAAGAAAATACATACCCTTAAATATCCTTAAATGAATGCTGGAATGACGCTTGGTATGCAATAAAGAAGCAAACCTACCCCCAAAGTGTCAATTGTATAAATTATGTTATTTTGATGTGCGCACAGCCTTGCTCATAAGTTGTTAAGAAATTTCAGTTTTTAAGTTCCTGCCCTGTCAAGGCCTTCTGGGAAACCTGAATGTTCCACTTGACACAGATTCATCCAACATAATGAGAGCTAAGAGATGCAGGAATCATTTGGCAGACTGCCCTACTAGATGTACTGTTCAGACGCTTCCCATATTTCCCATGTTCACTGCTTTAAAGACTAGAGTATCTCTAAGAATTAGTAAGAGATACACCAGAGAAGTTTTTAAATCAGTGATTACTGAGAAATTTCCAGCTATTAAAATTGAACAGAATAAGTTTAGTTCAGAGAAAAATATCTAGCAAGCCTACCATGTTCTTTCCTTGGAAAGAAAGAAAAAATTCCCCCTTTATAGAGTGATCAAATTGCTTTTCTGCTTCATCAAAGTTCTGCTTATATTTACATTACTTTTTCTTCCTTAGAAAGTTAGACAAGGCAATAGTCAGCCAGACAAGACAAAAAAATAGAGTGGCATGTTTCCTGGAAGCATAACATAAAATTGTTTCAGTCTCATGATTATTGCATTTGCCATCTGAAAACAAGCCAGGCCATACTTAAGTAAATACTTATAATAAATTAGTACATCCTTATAAACTGTCAGAGTGACTTAGTGCACATGATTCAAGAAACACATATGTATTTCCTAAATTTGAAAAATGCACGGCAGTCCATTTAGGAGGAGGTATTTCTAATTTACTTTAGGAGGGAAAAGAAGATTTACATCCTCCTGTCTTTTGTATCAGTCATGCAAGTCTTCTTTAAAGAAGTTTAATAACACTTTTTTCTCCCCCCCCCCCCCCCATTTTTGATGCATGCACTAATCAATTAAAAAAAAATACTGTAACTGTGATATATAAGGGAGCAAATTCTAATCGCTGGAGATCAACAACAAAACTTTAATTTACCACAGTAAGACAAGAATTTGAATTTAAGCAAGCATGACTCTACAACACTAATAAAGCTATCCTCATCTTTGAACTGCTGCTCTGAGTGTCAAACATTTCATTTGAGATTAAACACTGCATGCGTCTGATGTACACAGAGTTCATTTGTACGCTGTATGCACATAGAAAAACATACAAACTAAGCTGTACAAATCCATTTTTAGCCAAAAACATAACTTGTTATGCATCTCAAATATATTTTAGCAGCATAAATATTAGTTATTACATTGTATAAGAGCAGGACTGTTCCTCTATAGAACCATCAGGTAAATATGTTCATATACTTACATTCAGTTAATAAAATGCAAAGCATCTGTTTCACTACCTTTGAAATATAAATATGTTGAGCTCCACCATTCACCTGGTGTACTTGGCAAAGTATTGTAAGTGATACTGGAAAATACAATGAGTTATAAAGCCAAGACTATTAAGGCTAGACAATGTTGATACTGATGCCGTAACTCTTATTTAGTTTTTAATCTTCTAAATCCAGGGCGGGGCCATTTGGTTTATGTTTAACAACTGATTTGTCAACACAACAGTATCTTAGAAAATCAGCTGTTCACAGAAAGGTGATCTGCTTTTCCTCAGTACTAAGACTGAATAAGGTGGAGGGTCTACAAACAATCATCATCATAGATCAAATCCCTTGTTGGTAAAGCCCGCCTAAATCCCTCTTGAAATATGTTTGTTTTACTTGCTAATGGTCAGAAATTTTTGGTCTGCCATGTTACAGAAACAGAAAATGAGCAACACTCCCTAAGAAAGGCCAAACAGTCTTACTGAGAAGTGAGTTGCAATTAAAGCCTTCCACACAGTGGCCACAAAAACCGGACAGAAAATATATAGCAGATGCAGCAGCAATTTTTTTTAACTGAATGTTGGATTGATGGTACAAACCTGTCCTATAGAAGGGAGGAAAAAGAGAGCTGGCACTGTACTTTATAATATATTCAAAGAATAGCACTCAGAAAGGGAAGTGCTTAGCCATTCATAGGCAGTGCTTCTATTATTAACTAAGTCTCTCCAAGCTCCGGATGAAAGCAGAAACAGATGCTCTATTTTCTTTGAGACATTTTTGCAAGTTCAATCCAATGCACTCGGGACACATCCGTCTCTGGGTGCACACCCCATAGAGCTGTGCTGTTACACCTCACTGAGAGTTTTGGCCAAGAAAAGATGATTTGCCTGTGCAAAACTGGGTAGAAAAAATGGTAGACCTAGCTGGACTAGGTTTAACACAGTGTATCGGATTATTAGTGTCCGAAGAGTATTCAATAATATGCATGATCAGGGCACGATATACTGAATTTCCTTCAAGATGACTGGACTTGACTATTTGTGTAAAAAAGCTGAACTGGGTGACATTGCAGCAGCCCTAAATAATGGCGCTAAACTGAGAGCACAGGCAAAATCCCCTCTTGCACCGGGGCACGGTGGAGAGCCCGAGTCTGCCCAAAGACCCACTGTCATGACTCATACTTGTTTTCATGCGGCAACACCCAGAAGGGGGAGATGGTAATTTGGTCTCTTTGTTCACTGAGATCTTAATCTCTGTTGAGACCGACAATGGGGGAGACCATTTGTGTCAGCTCTGCTGAGACTTTCTGTTATTAAGACTACTTAAGCTTTTCCAAGTAAATTGCATGTGTCAAACTAACATCACACAGTGATGGGCACAAAAGCCATTACACAACTGCTCTCCCTTTCTATTGATCCACCCAGGAGCAAGGGGGAAGGGAAGAGACACAACCCTGGAGACTTCAGCCAATTCTTTGCAGTTCCCTGTTCCTCCCACTCATTATATTCATATTTTACACTATTTACAGGCAATACATTAGTCATTCCCTCAAATTCATTCACTTAACTGGAGGTTAATGACTGGGCATACACGTCCCTCCCAAAGCCTTGCAATAGTCACCATGCTGGATACACCTCACCTAACTTAAACCTTATAAAAGATTTGGTTTAGACAGGATTAATTTCCTTCCACAGTCAATGGAGAAAGAGAAATGGCTGTAATGCAGTCACAGGAGGAGTGTCTCAGGTTCTTTCTGGTCCTTTCCTCTGACCACAAAGGGAGCTCACCTCTAATTTTCACACACCTCTACTTAGATGGCATGAACCCCATACACAACAACGAACTGGCCATCCATTAAAGAAAGCACTTTGCTATGTCAAGGCTTCAATCTTCTTACAGAAAGAGCTAGAAACTGTTTGCAGACTGTCCTCTGAACTGTAATTATAGCCCTGAGCTCCCATCTGCGGGCTACAGGATTCCCAGCACCTTTTAACCGCTGTTTATTTATCCGTCATTTAGCATCTTTAAGCAGCAAAGGCATTCCTTGTGCCACTTAGAGTGTATCTAATCTTACACATGCAAAACCTTAAGCAGAAAATAAGTATCATTCTTGACCCTATTAAGTCACAGGGAATTTGCTGTTAACTTTGACGGGGTTTGGATTTCACTGCAGCTCCTGATACCCAGAGAGCTGTAGGCTCGTTATTGTTCGTATTTGCAAATGGATTTAAATCCTTAGGATATTTTTTGGATCTCTGAATAGAGGATCTTTTTTGGATCTCGGAACATTTAATCTGTGGATCTTCTCCATCTATAACACAGCACACTGAAGAATTCTTTCTGCTGGGTGTAATGTCTGCTGTTTAAAATCCATGCATGTTCTCTGAAGCAAACAGGATTGCCAGCCTGCGATACAACTCCAAAACACAAATTTTAAGAAGAATGGTTCTTCTCAATTCAAATGTACATTCAACTGAATTGTGGCATTTCTTCATCGTGTCTTCCTTCACTCTCTTTTGCTAGTTTCTTTGCTGCTTTTCAGAAGAAAATCAAATGAGAAAAGGGAGAAATACTAGAGGGGAAGTTTAAGCACATAAAAATTAGTCAATTCAAAGTTATGGCTGCCAAAGGAACGTTAATTCAGCTAACTGCACAGTCACTGTAAGGCACACACATTAAAACCACTTACTATAATGGTCTACGATGCACAGACACCAGAGAACTGTTACCGTTCTTGGAGGAAAACATACCTTTATATTTATGAAGTTGCTGGCTTAGTTTATTCTTCTCTGTTTAAATTCTTCATGATGAACGTAACTAACTGCGTCACTGTTTCATTAAGTACCCTGACATTTTAGCTAGATGTTTCAGAGAGATTTATGCCCCTCCATCCAAAAGGGGCAAAAAGAGAGGCAAAGATGAACAAAGGGCTGTGGAGCAGTATGACCGTGGGAATGAGGTGCCCTCCACATGAAAACAGAAGAGCTCTTTAGATAACAACAGAATGGCTAGCCTACGAACTGTCACTTATTCAGCTTTCTCTAAAATATGGAGAGTTTTAGGAACACCATGTATAGGAATTAATTCAAACAAATGAAAAAGTTGTCAAATTTCCCCCCTGAACTACGTCCCGCAACAGAAGAATCTGATGCCCACACTGCCCCACCTCTCTCCCTCACCACCATACTGGAACCCAAACCACCACCCCGCTGGACAGACAAGGGACAAGGGAAGCAAATCCACAGGTATCCCAGCCCCATCCTCTTCGCTGACTGCGGAGCATGCTTATGGAGACAGAGACAGAAGGCAATCCAGACTAGGCACTTTATTTGGAGATTTTGAACATCCCTCTGGAGGAAATACCTCTTTCCATTCACTAGAAGAGAGTCCAAGGGAGACAGGTTGGCTTAAGAGGCAAGTGTCCAAATTTGAATAGCCTAATATTTCAGTAACACCCAAAAGACTTCACAAAATGACCTGCTTATCTTTCTCACATTCATTCTAAATCATCGTGTTTAAAATATATTAGCAAATACAGGAACTATTTTTCCTCACCTAATATAAACTAAAATGCATACTTTTCATATATGTATGTGAGGGCACTAGATTAGTCCCATTTCTGTTTTGGCCAAATACAGGATTCAGCCTCAGTGGTGGTTCCCACTGTCCTGCCACTACTGACTCATTTCCAGTCTTCCCGTAAGAGATCCAGCTCAGAGAAGATGCACAGATGCATCTGGACAGGCAGGCAGGTCTGCCTGAAAGTACACTCGCCGTGCTAGCGAGTGCGTACCTGCTCAATGCACTGCCCGCTTCCCATCTGTGGCAGGAATAAAAAGGGAAAAAGGTTCAAAAATCAGGTAACACAACTGGATAGCTACAACTGGGATAGCTGCAAAACAAAACCAAAAATATCCCAAAGGTTTTCTGCTTTATTGATTACTCTCAAGAGAACTAATAAGCACACTATTTTGAGGTTAGCCCATCAGATCTCACTAAAAAGAATACATGTGATGATGAAAATAGTGAGTAAAAAGGTTTGCTTTTTAAAAACAATATTGTCATCAGCTCCAATAAAAAAAAAAAAAACAGAAGGAAAGGGAAAAAAAAAAAGTCAGGAGTTGAAAAGAAAACATTCAAAAGAAAAAAATATATGTAATTTCAAGTCTTTTTGTGGTTTTTTTATACACACAGATTACTTTACATGGTCTTATTAATTATGTATGCTCTGAACATATATTTCTATAATATAGACAACAGTCATTATTTTTGTGAAGTCATTTGTGCACATGAAAGAAAATCAGGAAACCCATACCAGCATTTGACATGAAGGTCTTCAACCACAAAATTTGTCAAAGGTTTTACTCTTTAAAAATGTTTAAGGAAGCTTAACGGAGATACCGACTGATTCCTGTACTTTGTTCATCTGCACGGCAGGGCAATTTCCCTTTTGCATGCAGACAAGGATCAAGCCTCTATTGACTTAGACGGTGTAATAGATAGTGGTAGATATATGTTTTTGTAGAATGAAAGAGAAAGAAGGAAATTAAGTAGCTCTGCAGTTCTTTGTAAGACTTTTCAATTTACTGATAACAATCAAAATAAGCGCAATGATTTTAGATGCATATAAGAATAGCGCACAGAAAAAAACTACATGGAATAAGGAAGCCAGGTACTGAGAAGTACTCTAGTTCTCTCCCATCTACTCAGGTCTTAAGGTTTTCTGACTGCTGCATGGGCAATAGTTAATGAAGACATTTGATTCTTTATTCAGCTGTGAAATAAAATAATGCATAAGCTATCAAATAATAACTAAAATTTCCTTGACAAAAGATAACTGTAGGGAATTTCTGGAAGTGCCTCCATAAACCAAAACCAGTGATTTAATAACAGGCAAAAAGGGCACTATGAGGATTTAAATGTCCATGTATTTTTCACAAATTAAGGCAAAAAACATTTGATTGGTCATCTTGTTTATACTAAAAACAAGAAGAAAAATATTGACTTGAAGTATTATACAAGATTATCCTGTATCTGCCCTACCATCTCAGTAAGAGGGAAGAGGTGCAGCAGCCAGCAGGCCTTTGGGTACCCAGGCTGTCTACAGCTCTAGTCCATGGCAGAGGAACTGGATGTGACCGAAGCGAAGCGACACACTTGTAAACCCACCCCAACTTTAGAGCAAATTGTTCTGAACACCTAATCAGTACCAGCCAGCTAACCGGTCACACGGCTGGATTGAAGTTTTGGCAGTTAGTCCCAGGAATAAAACCTCCCACAAGTGCAACAGAAAAAACTACATTTCACTCAGCTTTACACCTGCTGAAGACAACCCAACATGCCCTGGGCTTTTATGTCCAAAAAGAGGACTCCTCAGAGTTTTTTTGAGCTACAGACTCAACTGGCATTGGGAGGCACTGATTTAATTTAAAGAACTAATTTTATATGTGATTTAAGGTGAAAGCTCAGCATCTCTGGTGATGATAAAGGCACAACGATTTGCAACAAAATATAAACTTTATAGTAAAATTTGACAATTCTGTTTTTCAACCAAGAAGATACTGTATTTTCATAAATGTCTATTCAGTTTAAAGTATTAGAAAACAGTGAATTGTTGGGTATATTTTTGATACAACATGATTACTACTTCTCAATATTGTGCAGAGCTGCTTTTAGAGGGAAAAGACATTTCAATAACAATGATGAAAAACAGTGTTTTTAAGCAGTTTTATTCATTATTTCAAGGCCACCTTAAAGATTGGTTACAACAGAAAAAAGGACATATAGCTTTTTTCTTTTTGACTGGTCACTGACTATTTTGTTTTGGGTTTTGGTGCGTTTGGGAGGGTTGTTTTTTTGTTTTTAACTGTAAGTACCCCACTGTATGTCAAAGTATACTTTGAAGAAACCCAGTACCATCTCCACTTTGCCATGCGATCTTAGAAATGCAGGAGTAGCTAATAAGGTTTTGAAACCTTTCACATAGCACATATCAAGTAACTTTCGACACACTCAACAAATAAAATTCTTATGAAATGGAACACACACATACTTCTAACACCTGATATGAAACAGTTAAAAGAACAATATTCATTAAATGGATATTTCCAAATCAATTAAAAGACCTTCAAAAGAACAAAGACCAAAACAAGAGCAGAAAGTATTTCTCAAATGAAGCTGCACATTGCATAGCAAACACCTGCACCATCATCACAGTTAGACACCTGCAAGCTCCAAAGCCAAAGTCCAACCAAGACAGAAGAAAGCAGAGATCACAGGGCAGGTATCACGCCCTCTACTAATCACCTACTACGGAGCAAAACCACCTTCTCACCAGAAAAAAAGAATAGATGTGTGTATATATATATGCCTATGTATCTATCTAAGCATGGTATACCTCTCATTAGACACTTGCATCAAAATACACAAGATACTGCAATTGCTACCTGCCAAGCTTTACCAGTGAATTACAGAAGGAACCATTCGTTACAATGAGCAGGAAGGAAATTATTTCCAAAAGCAAAGAGACTTACTTCCCTGCATTGCCTCAGAGCTGGCAGTTCATCGGGGATGTCTCAGCAGAGAGTGGGCTCCCCGACCCTGCGGGGTCCTGAGAGCAGTTGCTCCTGTCCCTGCAAGGTCTCTTCTTAATATCTGGGATGTTTCATGTCTTATTACCTTCCACTCGGTTTCCAAACAGGCCCACAATGCATTATTCCCCACCCTGCAACCCAGGAGAGGGGAGGGGGAGAAGGAACCCTCTGTGCAGGATTGTAGAAGATTATATTTAGCCCAGTTTGATCCCATTCTCAGTAATTTGGGCAACAAAGAGCTCCGGCTCCACTGGGGGTGGCGAAGAAGGGCACATCTCCTGGTGTGCCCGATCCTGCCATAAGTAAACCAACTAATCCCCTTCTGAATGACTTGAGTCCTCCAAAGCAATTATTTTAGAAGATGGGCAACGTCATCAGCCAGTCTGTATTATCCATATCCAGACATATCCATAAGGCTCTTGGATAAACTCTCAGCTATTTCTTTCACACCTTCACTGATAGCCACCTAATGCACAGAGTCACCTCTCAGGGGGTGTGGGGTTGCACGCGGGTTTGGACAACCCCAGCAGCAAGAGCCGGTGGTCCCTGGCTGCGTCAGGCAATCGTCACACGGAGCCAGGACTCAGTGCAAACAGCAACAGAGAGAAGGAGAATTATAGGGAAACATCACAAAAATAAGGAGCATTAGAAGTTCCTGATGAACCTATGGCATCTTAGGAGCTGCAGAGGCAAGAGACATACACTGCTCTGCTCGTCAAAACCTTCTGTAGGGCCAGGCTTTTGAGAAGGCAGACAAGAAATTTAGTTATAGCTGCTATACACTGAGCCCTGGCATCACCAACGCAGAGTGCAGGAGAGTAAAGACAAAGTTCAGACCCCAACTTAAATTCTGTTTTCGAACTTCAGTCCTTTCATGAAACATAAAATCATAAGGAAAGGGAGCAAACAACTCAGCTGCCAAAAGCTTGACTAATTAGCGGAAATTTGTTTGCTTCACATTTCTTGAATTCCTTTCTCTTTGCAAGACAATTGACTAAGAAATACTCCTTTCCTCAAAAAAGCACCCAAGCAGAATAAATAGAACAACTAATATAAACTGGCAGCTGTAAATTAATCTATATAGTAGGCAGTCCGGAAGGCTTTGTTCATCCCGACGGCTTTGTTGGCTACAAACCAGAGGAAACAAAAACAACCCCAAATATTCATTCACATCCACAAACTGTTCATTAAACAGCAGCGCTAATACTTAATCTCACCAGATGCTGGGATGAAACAAGCATCAGTCTCAGCGCACTGAAGAGTTGTCATGCCAAACAAGAACTGTTATCACACTGGCACAATCGTCTGAAAAACAAGCAGACGTGCACGTATGCGTGCACAAGCTAGCAAGCGAGCAAGTCAAATTCTTCAATTGCCACTTAAGTTCCTTCCAAGGCTCTCATACTTTTTAAACTGGTATCATTTCAGCCTGTTACACACAGATTACAGACTAAGTTTATGTTCTGTTTCTCCAAATGGACCTCTGTGCCCCCAATTCACACTCATGCACTCTTAATGCAGAATTTTGAGTGATTATACCTATTTTTTTATCATATTTATTTTAATGTTCTTGTCAATTTATATGAAGCCAATTGTAAGAAAAAGGACTGAGTTTGCACAGTAAAACACCCTAATTTACAACCTCTTTGGTAAGGAGAAAAAAAAATACAGCTGTTCTGTAATAGCTAGTATAGCACTATGTTATTAAGTGCTTTTTTCTCAAGCCTATCTCAAACAAGTTATTACATCTTAATCACTCTGACAACTGTAGAAAAATGTTTATCAAAACCTCTGATGAATAGTTTTATAACTATTTCTTTAACACTGAGCTGGGAATGAGAACAAAAACTAAGGCAGCTGATTCTAAATGTTTATTATATTCAGGTGATGATACTTGCCTCACAGATACATTATCCAACACAAAAATGTATTGTTATATTCAACACAAATATAACAATATGTTCATTTGAAGCATCCGGATCTAAGCTCCTCCTGGGTTCTTCAAAGGAAAAGGCAATGTCACTAAAAGCAATTTATTTTTTTTAACGTCTCTCTTGATTTAGGATGTCATACGGAGAAAAAAAATCATTCTATATAGCTGCTTATATTACATACTGCAGTATGCAAATATGATGGGGAAAAACAATCAAATAAATCACAGCCCTCTCCTTCACTGCCGTTTAAATCTATTTCATCCAGGAAAGTAACCTCTAGCTGATTACTTGCAGCAGCATCACCAGTAAAAGCATGTCACAGCTCACTTGCCAGAGCTGCAAGAATGAAGCTCATCCTGTGCTGGAGGTGTACCGCCATAAACAAACTGAACAGATGTTTGTGGAAATACCCTCTTTATGAGGTCTGACTTTTGTTTTCTTGACCCATAGCACCCCTGCCATAGAAAGCTGCCAGTTTCAAGTACCCACAAAACTTAATGCATTTTAAAAAAAAAATAGTGAAATGGAGTTATTAACCAGGTCAGTTCATACAGCAGTAGAGTAAGTTTCTCGGGGAGGTGCTGGCATGATGAAAGCTTTACTACACTAAAACATTAAAAAACGAAGTAAAACCAACTGAGAGATACAGGAAGGCACTTATGGCCACTGCCACCTTATGATTTGGGGTGAACCCAGTACATATTGGGGGCAGTACACTGCCAAGGCGGTGGACAGACAAGCATCTTTCATTGAGAAAGCACTCACATAGCACCTGTTCTTCAAGTACATTTGCCCCCATCCACATTCTTCATTTCACCTGAACTGATCTTGAACCAGAGTTTTTTTTTTTTTGATCCTTACTTCTGTCAGATACTTGATTCACAAAAGCTCAAGACCATCAAGGTTGAGCATGAGGGAAATGCAGAATGGCAGTGAGCAGAGTGCTTTGCTTACACTCAGAACAGACCTTAAATAGCAGCGGTCTCCCAACCACATTAAAGAGGACTCTCAACAGTTAAGTCCCTGACATCTATACAGATGCATGAGGTACATGTAAGCCTAAAATATTTCTATATATTTCTTAAGAATACTTTGGTTTACATTTCTCAGGAACGGACTCGAAGAAAGACTTGCGTATTTCCACAGTGCAGCTACAGGGTCACAAAGTCCCTTGATATCACCACTCAGCCAGGGTTTATTTCCCCCATAGAACATCAAGACAGGTTCCCCCAACTGGCACAAGATTACTAAGACCCAAACCTGAGCTACTTTATTTCAAATACATTAAAGTACTAGTCCCCACATGCCTCCTCTCAACTAGTTTCTTTTCTGACCCACGAACATTTGAGTTTATTTAGTAATTACGGAAGGAAAACTCTGTCCCTTTCCCGCCAGCCTTACTCCTTTGCTGACAGCTCCCTCCTTCCTGCTGCCTCCTGTGCTGTCTAGAGCTAGGAAGTTTTTCCCTATTCACTGCCACCTCAGTAAATTAAACCTTTCCTAAAGTTTAATTTACTCAGAAAGAAGCATATATATATTTCTATATATATGGTTTTATTCACATTCCTTTTTACACTCTACATTATGGTTTATAAACATCTAAGGTGAGCTTTCCCTCAAGTAGGTCCCACCTATCATGCTGGACCTGCTAACCCTGCTCCTGGCACCTTTGGCACATACCCCTATAGCCAGGCTCTAGCCAGCTCCAAACCCTGCAGCCCCAAGCTCCAGTAGCTCTGCCCCCTCTGCCCTGGGGTAAGGCAAGCCCTGGCCACACTGGTCTCACCACCAACACAGCATATAACCATCTCGCCATCGCAGAAGAAAGCCTCTGCTCCCCATCAAATCCCCTTCAGTAACAGCTGGACCTGAGATGTCTCTCCTCTGAGCTACTCCCACCTCTCTTTGCACCAGCAGTCCATCCACGCTGCCCCTGCACAGGATCAGCACGTGTCCAAGAGAGCTAGTTCGCTTGGGCTTTGTATTGCACCTCTCGGGCTTGTGCTCCCACCCAGGCTGAAGGGAACTGTGGCAAGCCCCAAATGCCAGCCCCGGCGCGGCCACCAGCAGCTCCGCTGGGAGGCAGCAGGGAAAGGACAGCAGAACTGCACTCATCGAACCCTAACCCCAGGTGAACTGCTGCACATATTCACGCCGTCTGTGTCTGGAAGGACTACATCACTAAAAAGTGGAGAAAACCCTGGATGTAAGTGCTAAAAGGGTTACAACAAACTATCAACTCACCCATTCCTAACTCAGTAAATTGTGCAATTCATTACGGGAAGGATTATGTCCCCAGGGCACCATGCTCTGGCCAAAACACACCCACCACACGCCCCTCCTTGCAGTTCCTCCCTGGACAAACCTCAGCAAATAAATATTCTCCCTGCTGACACTGTGCCGTCAAGTGCTAATGCAAACACTCGGTAGCTCGCAAAAGCAGAACTGTTTCCAAGCCACCATCACTTCGCCAAAGTGTAAACACAAAATTATATATGAACAGGAACTGTGCTCAGTTCTTCGACGTGTGTGTACGTACATGCACGCATGCATATATCTTGCACTGCTCTCTGTCAGAGGCTTCTACTAGCAGCTGCAGGAGGCAAATGCACCCCCTGCTTAATCCCCTCTCCACGTGGGAAAATAGCTCATTTTACTAGCTGAATGTGTGCTATATATTTTCTTTATCTATGTGCATCATTAGGCATTCTTTTCTCCATGTCATGAATGAATTGGGGAAGAGTCACTGATTTCTAATGAGGAAGAGCAGAAAGGCAGGGTGACAATAAAGGGACCCTGTTATTAATCAAATGTCCAGCCCAGACAGCAATACCAAGGCCTTAATCTCTGCCTGGGAGAAGTGTCAGTTAAAGATTTCACTCAAAAGAGAAAGAGAGATTTCAGATGGCAGATGCTGCACTTGCTGTAGAAGTGAAAAACTCCATTATCCTAGATGTCTGGTGAGTATTAGAAGGAGGGAAAAGAATAAAGGAAATAATACAGACAGCAGCCTCAATGCAGAGGGAAGTGAGAAGAAACAGGATTTCTTGCTAAATTCTCACATTATTATGCATTAACAAATTTAAAAAGACTAAACAACATGACGGACCAACGCACTTGTTCCTCATCTGTAAGCAACTCAGATGAGACCACATTTCATTCCGGCACTGCTCCCTGCATGCATGCCCAGCGGTACCCACGCAGGATGGAGATGGGGCACATAAAACACGAGCCTGCCTCACTCCATGGTGCAGCTCAGCCTTTGTGTCCCTCATGCCAGGATCCTGCTCCCGTCTCTTCCCTAGAGGGTGTTCCTGCCTCTTGGCTCAAGCGTCGCAGGCCTCTTCTTTGCCCATCCAAAATCACATCGGCACTGCTAGTGCAAAACTCTTCTCTGCTGCTCATGTCATCTGGAAGAGCCTTCGTGCACTTCCCTGCCTCATCTACTTTCCAACTCATTTCAAACCCCGAGAGAAAATGTGTCTTTCCTTTCTTGCCTGAGCTTC
This sequence comes from Aptenodytes forsteri, assembly GCF_000699145.1. NCBI lineage: Eukaryota > Metazoa > Chordata > Aves > Sphenisciformes > Spheniscidae > Aptenodytes > Aptenodytes forsteri. The sequence goes on from NW_008795523.1 coordinate 2,624,404, forward strand.
TGAACTTATTAATTATCTCTGTAACAGTATTATTTAAGTCAGTGAAGTGTTTTGGCATAAAAATTGTGTGGAAGGCTCTTAAAAATGACCTGCCACAGAAAACCTACCCTGTGTCTCTGTAATATTAAAATACATGCTTAGGTGAGGAGAGGGAAAGCTCCTGTTTATTACTTATATCAGAAATTCAGGTCTTGCCTCTGGCACTCTCTTGGGATGTCTCATGAATGACTGGAAAGGTCATGTCAGAACAATAAGCATCACTGCAAAAGTGCCAAAGGAAAGGAAAAATCCCTCCTGTTATTTTGTTTGGGTTTGGATAATGCTCAGAAAGACACATCACCTTGGTACAATTGCCAAAGTATTTCTTGCATCACCCCAGTTTGCAGCCTAGAGCTGGGTAAACTCCCGTCCTAACCATGCTGGTCCTCCATGGAGACCTCCAACACAATCAGAGAAGACTTCAGTGTTTGAAACACTGCTATGATGAAAAGCAAAGCAGTCAGGAGAAACAGTAGAGCTTTTCAGGCTCACTGCATGCGTCACTGAAATAAATAAATACATAGTTTTCTTCCTTCCTTCCTTCCTTCACAGATGAACTATAAGCAAATACAGTGGCATGATTCCTAGACCTGGTAAGCACTTCGCAGAGCCTAACCTTCCCAATCATCAGCTTCACCTGGTTTGTAAAAACGCAAAAGCAACACTGACATTTACTTCTTATGGGCTAATCTCTAAGACCTATTCAAATTTACAGCTCTCTCCTCAGCTCAAAGCACCGTGACTTCAGTATGTTCACCCAGCTGTCCTGAACATGTATCCTGCACCTTGTATTTCTCTCCTTCCGCTGTTCCACCTGAATCTGTCATCCTTCTTTCATCACCCTTCCCTAAAAGCAGCCTACTGTTTTCATTTAAAATATAAACAATGCTTCTTAACCATTTTAGACAGAACTTTTGTCAGTCATATTCATATCCCCAAAATAATGTTGCAGTCATTTATTTCTCATACAATATATAAATATTTGCCTCAACTCTCTAGGCCAGATACCATTCCAAAGTCATGCCACAGTTTATGATAAAAAAACCTCTATATGCAGCTACAGCAGTGGTAGGCTAATAACAGGAAAAATTACAAGAAAGTTCTGCTGAAGATATAAAAAATTATGCTGTGAATATAGTTTGATTAAATATTCAGCAACAACTACACTGCAGCAAAAGAACCATTACACCTTCAGAAATTAACACAAACATTCATTTATGAAATTTAGGAAATCAAGATTAGGCCACTGTTACCCAATCCCATGTTATCCAGAGAAAGTCTATAACTCACATATTAGAGACGACAGCTTGAAGAGTAAAAAAACTTCAGTTGTGAATTTTTCAGTGGTTCTTCCCAAAGCAAAAAAAAAAGGAAAAAATGCTGCACACCCCTGAATACATGTGCTGCAGCCACAGCTGCTGGGTAGAGGAAAACCAGCAGTACTACGTTACCTTGCACAGACAAAACCCAGCATCACCAACACTACTCGCAGACACGCACTGAAGCCCTCACAACGAGATGTGTTTGCAAGACATCTGCTGCTGAAGATCCTCTTTCCTTGTTCCTTCTTTTGAGGGCTGCTGGTCTATACAAGTATCTGCCTTAAACTTAAATACATTGAGATGTCAATATACAGAGAGAGATTTAGAAATTGAAGGATGGTATTTTCTTCTTCAGTACGGTCTTGGAAGTAAAAAGAGAAAAGAAAAAACAAGGCATAAATTTGGAGGAGTGGCAGCAAGGTATGAAGGTTCTGTGTCCCGGGAGGACTGGTGTGATGCTAGGCTGTGCCTAAAGAGGAGCTGCGAATGGGGAGGGAGGAAGGCGCGGAGAGGGCGGGAGAGTGTCTCCCCAGGCTTTGGAGGACAGAAGAGTTATATCTAATGATGAAACGCCTGATGGCCTCATCAGCCAGTGGTGGTCCTTGAGGTGCAAATGTGTTCAGCCAGACAGCCATCAATTTCAACTGCCAAGCGCATTTTTCAGTCTCCAGACCCCAAAGAGCTCAAGAAAAACATGCAAAAGGCACCGAGGGCAGGCTGCAGGCAGCCCACCGAGGCAGCGTGCTGGGAACGGCCCTCCCTGCCCGGGGGTGGGTAAAAGTCACCATTTCAGACTTCGTTCTGGTGAGCAGGGTAGGCTGGTGAGGCTTTCAGGAAATCTGAAGTGGAGTAAAAGCCAAACCCAGCAAGCGGCTCCCAAGCGTCCAGGGGACTGACGCAGCTAAGATGACTCAACAGCACGCTCCTGCCGAAATGAGAGCGCTTATGCTCTTTGCCGTGTGCTTGGCCACCTACTCCTGAGGCGCCTCTTTCTGGACCCCACGGGTGAGCTGGTTCAACTCACTGAGCAGGCACAAAGCCAAGGTGGGATGTAAATGCTCTTCTGATGGAGCAACGGAGGGACCCTTCTCTTACAGGAGCGGTGGGCTGGATATCACATACGAATTGATGGCGAGTTGATCACTGACATTCAGGGATCTTGGGATTGTGACAATAAGGTCAGTGAAACATTGGCTCAATAACCAGCTAATGGTTAAAGCCTTGGGAATTAACTAGGCCAAGCATTAGAAACTGCTAGGGGAAAAAATACAAGAGGGCCTCAAAATGCCACTGAATAAACACATGAACCGTAAACCAAATTCTGTATCTCAAATCTTGCATGAGGTTCTGGCCTCCCCACCCAAAACAGAGACACCAGCTCCTATACAAGGATTGTCAAGACGAGCCAGAACTCCTCAGAAAGGAACAGAGGAAACTTTGCAGGGAGGTGACATGGGGCAGCACAACGTAGGTGGCACATGGATGAACTGTTCATTGCCCTTTCTAACAACAACAACAGAGAAAAACATCAGAGGAAGCTGGGAGGAGCCAGTTTAAGAACAAGCAAGAGGAAAGCGAGACCTCTGCAAATCCTTGTCAAAGGATGCTGTAGATGATGAAAGATCATATGGGGTTAAGGGAGAACAGACAAGTACATGGAATGAAATCTACCGAGGGACAACAAATACAGAAAACCACACTTGGCTCTGAAAGTCCCAGAGCTGATAGTATACTAAAGAGCCTTAGGATGAAACAACACACATGCTGGTGTTTCTTCTTTCCCTTTCTCTTCCCTAGCCACCCACTTCTGGCCACTGTCTGAGGCAAGGTGGGAAAGAAGCTTTTGGTTGAGCTGAGCCAGTACAGCCACTCATCTTCCTGCCTTGTCTTGTTGTATCAAAGAAAGCACACATGAGAAAATTTGGAGAGATCAGGACATTTTGGAAAATAATCTCAATTAAAACATTCAACCAATGGCCCTAAACCTGTTTAGGCTCATGTTTAGGAACTCGCTGAGAAGAGGGAAGACACAAAGTCTACAAAGGAAAGGTAAGACTGTCACTGAAAAAGTGAAAAAAGAAAAACTAAAAGAATTACAAACTGCCATCCTGCCTTTACCACCCAGAAACAAATTGCTAAGCAGCCACAAGTGGAATACAGGAACGGCAATGAGGTAACAAAAAAAAAAACCAGCACAAAAGTCATCAAAAATTACGTCTGATCTAATGTTCTCCTTTGACAGGATAACCTGCCACTAGGCAAAAAGAAAAGCAGTGTATGCATCTTGACTTCAGTAAAGCTTTTGACACTGACACACAAACTGAGGAAATACAACCTATGGGTGCAAGATAGGTGCACAAGTGGTTTAGAAAATCAGTAACTCAGTAGTTATCAACGTTTCCTTATCAAACTGTCCAGCCATTTCTAACAGGGTCCCATATGTGTCTATTCTGGGTCCAGTTTTGTTCAATAGTCCCATTTGTGACCAAGGGAACAGAGATGACACTTGTGAAATCTGTGCCTGACATCGGAATGGGTAAAGTTTCAAGTCCTTTAGAGAGAGACAGGATCCACGTTTCAAAGTCATTTCAAATTGCAGAAATGATCTGGAATAAGGAGATCCAATCAATAAAGTGCAAAGTTCCACATTTAGATAGGAATAATCAACTCCACAAATGCAAAAATAGGAACACACTGACTAAGCAGCAGTACTGGAGGAAACCACCTGTTCGACACAGCAAATCAAAAACTAAATGCAAATAAAGAATATCATGCTGAAGGATAAAAGATATCTCTCAGACTGGGACATGTTAGCAGTGGCTAGAGAGCAGTGGATTTTAGTAGGCAAAGGAAAAAAAATGCAGAGGCTCATTTGTGTGAATAAGATATGCCAGTGTGACTTACACTGTGATTTAAAACCAACTTAATTAAACTGATGCAAAAAATAAAGTGATGTTGTTGTAAAGTAACCCATGCTTAATTCATTTAGGCATAGCTTGATAAAGAAATCTTAGGCTACTTATCCAAATTACTCATGTTCCTCCAGACCTCTCCACCTCAACAAGGGACAAAGTGAAGTATGAACACTGATATGTATATTTTTCATTTAAATAATTTTGCATGTGACCACTAGACAGTATTAAATTATGGTAAACCTCACCAGTGAATTTCGTCTCTGAGAGAAGTAACTTCTACATCACCCCATTTTTGCTAACCAAATTACTTTAAAAACGCACATGAAAAGCTAAGCATTTGCACCTGCTCATTGGAAATAGAGTGAAGAAAAACAGTCCGAGGCAAGCGCTGAACCCCTCCTGTGTCTACTCTAAACCGGCACAAGTCTCACCACTTTCTACAGAGCTAAACAGCTTCTTCATTTCAGAGAGAAATTTTGACCATCTTTACATGAGAAAGCTGGTTTTGGTGTGCCTTTTATTTCACAATTAGAAGCATTTGGCATACAGGATTATTGTATTTATTACTATTAAAATCTTAAAATATTAAAAACTCCCTTTAGCAAACTGTCAGCTGCCATCTCTTATTACAGTGCATTGCTCTTGCACTTTTTAAAGCAAAACGTGTCTTTCCCATTTAACATACCCCCCTGCTCACTACACCACATTATTTGTACAATACAGTCAGTGACATGAGGGAATTTTCAACAAACTGCCAAAAACGCTTTCTCTACTTCAGGAAACATTCATTCTCTAAACATTATGGTGCACACAATTATATAAATCAGAAATAATCCTGAAGCCCCTATTCTCCATGGATAACAATAGATATACGTTCTGTAGTATTTCTTAATAAGTATTTTGTTCATATCCCACCATATTATTATTGAGCATATTTATGCTATCAGAAGAAACAGTATCCTGCCTGTGTTACTACCATGATGGAAAGCATTACGGAGAGCCAAGTGAACATGTATCCCAAAGCAGTTCCAGAGTGCCCAGGCCTGAAGCAACCTAGACCAGAAGAGTAGAGCTCAAATTAGGAAAACAATGAGAACAAAAAGCTGAAAAGGTCAGACAGACAAATAAAGCAGCAATTAGACACAGAGGTAGCTGGGTCCAGTGATGTGTCCAGAACACTTATATTCCAGTCTCAGGGTTGATAGCGGCTTTCTCTGTGCTGTTGAGAGAGTCATTTAATTTCTCTATGCTTCTGGTTTACAAGCTATAAAGATGTTGATTCCAGATTTACTGTGACTTACAGTGGTACTTTGAAAATGCACTAGTGTTTGCACCAAGCTACGGTTCTTAGAAGCAACATAAAAGATGAAAATAGAGAGTAGGAGAAAATAGTGCAAGGGAGGAAAAGGACAAAACAAAAAGGAACACAAGAAAACACGGAAACAAGGAGTTAAAGACAAAAGTTTTAAGTTAACTCTTTAACTCAAGATTAAAAGTGTGAAAAATCATTAATGTTTCTGAAATAGTTTTCTATTTGGTCCAAGCCATGTTACAGCCTAAGGCAAAAACTTTGAAACCCAGCACAAAGCAAGCTACCCTCTTCGCACAGGCTATACAAATAAATATGTAAAAATAAGGGGTGTGTATCTAAGTTATATTCTCCAGGACCCTTGTATTGACCAATCACAATGAATTGGGACACGTTCTAGGAAAACAGCATACCGAAAAAATAATTAAATAAATTAAGGGCAGCACAAAAATTGCCGATTTGCTTTTTGAAGATTTATTTAGGATACATTATCAAATTGTGCTTGTGGCAAAGATTTCTGCTGGCCAAAAGGCACCTCCAATTTCCCCAAGCTTCAGCCACTTATTTTCAGGACGAAAGGAACACTGTGTGAATGTCCTGAAAATTGGCTTTGTTGGCTCAGTCTTCTGCTTTGAATGGAGCAGAGGTTCATAGGCAACGTAATATCAGAAATGACTAATGCTACTCATACAAACATACGCCTCTATTTTTACACTGTCCTCCATTCTTCTGCCAGATGCCTCTCTTCATTCACTTCATCTCCTTAATGAAGCTCAGCTATTTAGGCCTCAGCGCTTTGATTTTAGAAAATGACATGATACTTTACAAAAATACATTATCATTATTATTAAGAAGATGACTGACTGCCTCAAATTAAAAAAAAAAAGGGTAACATTTAGTTTATCTGTTCAAAGAGATATTCAGTAGTGCTGATATCCCAGCCTCCAGAGGCTGAAACCAGTCGCAAATCTCCAGCCAACCACCTGAATTAAAACAAGCACAGGATACTCATTGCAGATATACACAACATCTTGTCCCCATTTGGGTGGGTTTTTTTTTTCACTGGCAAAGAAATGGCGG
>NW_008795523.1:2631128-2642216 GCF_000699145.1 Aptenodytes forsteri
GAATCCCAGATCAACATCCAGACCTGCGGACAGTTACATCATCCCAGGATCCCACTGAGCCTAGCAAATCTCAGTCTGTTATTTTGCTCACCGCTAACGAATTAGTATCATAAGACCCCCCTGAAACCACTCATTTTATTTTTATGCTCCCATCATACACAATGAATTTATATTGCTAACTTGCATGACATTATCATATACCCTGTTATGCGATTAATTTTTGATTTGCCTTAATTGAAACACTAAGGAAGGAATATAAAAGTTAAAAAGCAATACAAAGCCAGCATTTCAAACTCGTATTTAACACTACTCTCAAGGGTGCAATTCATCTATCTTGAGGAAGCCAGAAAAGGGTGGAAGGTCTCATTTGGATATTTTCTGGCCCAGCAAGGACTTCTGTGATAAAAGCAGAACACAGCAGTCACAAAAAGTCGTGCTGCTCTGCGTAGAGAAGGAGTTACAGAGCAGATGCAGCCTCCATAAGGAATGCTCCCAACCCACCGTCTCTCCCACAGAGAAGATGGTACCACCACTTCCAAACAGGAGGGAAGAGGTAAAGCTGGAAGCAACTCACAGCTGTAGCTGCTCAGGATCCAGCACCACAAGCTGCTGTTACCCCACGGTGTGGGTAAAAGGAGTCCTAAAACTGGAGCACAGCTCCCACCACATCCACAAAAGCGGCTGCACTGCCTGGGACCACACAGCATCTCAGGTTTGATGTTGTCCTTTAATCATAGAATCATAGAATAGTTTGGGTTGGAAGGGACCTTTAAAGGTCATCTCGTCCAACCCCCCTGCTGTGGGCAGGGACATCTTCAACTAAAGATGCACCGGACAGTTCCCAAACTGTCTAGGGGACATGCTCAGGAGATGAGAAAAGCCATTAAGAGTCAGTAAACGACATCTATTAGAGTTTCAGAGTTGACCTACTCCCTTCTGTTAGGCAGATGGGTTGCACTTCTATCTTGTCCAGTTATCTTCTGCATAATAGGGTGAAAGAGTATTTGTCTTTACCAGGTGAGATGGGCTTTCATATTTCATATCACAGCTGTTTTTACTGACAAGTGAGATTATAAAGACAAGTTAAGCTTCTTGTATACAAAACCACTGGTAAGACAAAAGAGGTCAGGTCCCTGCGTGTGGCAGGAAGCAGAACATTAGCACAGCTTTAGACAGTCCGTTCAGTGTTAGCTTGTCTGCTTTACTTTTAATAAACGGTGAACTAGCTAGCAACTTTGACTAACAGTTAATACTTTGACCCAGCACATACGTAAAAACAGACATAGCCCCAGGGAACAGGTTTACTCCCAAGGTCAGTCTAACCAGGGAAAAATCTTACATACGGGTTTGGGTTGATCTAATTCAGCTGCAGCACAAACTGGGGCCAAATGCACTACACGAATGATCCTTGCGCAAACATGCCACGAGGGGCAGCTAGCAGGTATTACACAGGCCAGAAAAAAGGAGCCCATTAACACAGAGCTGGACGAAGAGGTTTCATAGCAGGCAGTGACCCTCCTTCCTCCCATGCCTTCCGCTGTCCAGCAGAATGACTATGCAGGATAAAGCACTATGCAGGATACTGAAGCAAAAGCTGTAGAAGAGAGCAATGCCTTTCTGATCCACCAACTAAATACGGATATTCAGCAATTTGTTTTCAAGAGGTATCTTTTTTAAATAGCTCGTGACATTTATGCTGCAGATAAAGAGTATTGCAAGAAATTGCCTTAGCACATAGGAATCTACCAGGGCTCTTTTTCCCTCTTACACAAGGCTAATGCAATGGTTCCCAAGACCTAATGCACATATTGCTTCTGATTTGTATCTAACAGCAAATAATCACAAGCACTTGCCTTGAGGGGCTGCAAAAGAAACCAGACTATTACAATTATTATTTCAGTTCTCGCATGCTCACAGCGATGACTACCATGGGACCGAACAGCTCTCCTAATGTGTCTAACGGATGCAAAGTCTTTCTCTATTTCTCCTCTGCTCATGGTAGCTTTTTAGGCAGGTGAACACAGACGGCAAAATAGCCTTTTATTTCAGCAACAGCTGGATCCAAATGAACTCAGCATACAGTAGGTAAAAAGATACACAGGACAGGCTGTAAAATCAGTAATGCAGTAACAACAACCCTCATGAGTAGGTACCACCCTCTCCTTGTCCATTTTAGAAAGCCACAAATACATCAACCATTTCCTGTAAGGGGCAAGTAAGGAGAATGGAAATCCTAAGTTTAACCCCCTTCGAGCTCGAGGGAGTTGAAACATGCATGTTATACTTATGCCCAAGCCTTCAGGATGCTAACATTAAAAACTCATGAAATAAAACATATGAGCACAGTCAAAAGCACTTGTGTGAAAAGTCTGGGCGTCTAGAGGTGGCTGGCACCCCTTGGCCACCCTACTCCTCTCCCCAAATTTTCATGAATGACTAAGTGGCCCACTTCACTATCCCACTTATTTTTTCCTTAAAAATATTAGGAAATTAAATCTTGCCTTCCTTCCAATGTAAGAATGGAAAGTGAGAAAACTGAGTACACTTACATAAAACAAATCTCTTCTCCATAAATGGTAAAGACAAAGGTCATCCATTACAACCGCCAACTGCCTGGGAGCAGAACCTGTCTCTGACACCAGGGAAACATCTGCCTCCAACACCACCACCCATACCTTCCAAAATCAGAATAATCAGTTCCTGACTGACAAGCCACATCAACAGAGGCATAAGCGTGGGGCTAGTATTGCCTTATGTGGTATTTCCATGCCCATGCACACCAAGGACAGAACCGGCACAGAGTGGGAGCAGAGATGGGATGTTGTCATTAGTTAACAAGTCCAGGCACTGCTTCTGCAGCTCAGCAGTTAAAGAAGGACTGTCCGATCAGGGAATTCGGCATTCCCCAAGCCCCTCAGCTGGTCCGAGTCGCTCCTCACCCGAAGAGCCATGCCTGGCTTCCTGCTGGCCTGCTTGGTCACCATGGTCATGTAAGTCTTGGTGCACCTGGATATTAAGCTTAGCCCAGTATTGGTGAATTACTGGATTTGCTGTCATTTCAACCTGGATGGTTGTGTTTGTTACTGTGCCGTTACTTAGAAATCAGCTAATCAAGGATTTATTCCTTAAACATATGACCATTAGTGATTTGACAGATAGCAAAGCAACTAAGGTAAGAGAGGAGGGAATGCCTGCAGAGACCTGAGACCTACGCACATTTTCAGGTACACACAGGCTGTAGGTTTGCCATGGAGAAAAGAGAGGCAAGAGCAGGATTATCAGGGTAGTCCACTGCCAACTCAACATCTAGTAATGAGAGAAAAGGTAAAGGAAAAGGCTGGCTTTTTGGAGGCTAGCTTTGTGGCAGCAGGAGATGCTGACCCCTTTTTAAAATAAAAGTCAAGAGATGACTACTTATTAGCTTGAAATTTTGACCAGCATGACCTCTCCTCATAACGTGAGATCAAATCTTGCAATGCCCTGGTGACTTTGTCTAGTCACTCTCAGAACGACTGACCTTCTGACAAGATCTCACTGCTTCACCTTTCACCTATGAAGCCGAACGCTCAGCATAAACCTTTTGGTGCAAACATCCTTGCTGCCTCTTTCTGAATAGCTACACTTTCATCACTGTCATCACCTTCACCAGATGCTCACTGCTCAAAAGCTTAGTCAAGGGTGAAGGACAAAAACATGGCAATGACGTAAGGGTAACTGAAATGATCACTAGAAATGAAACCAATAGCGATGTGCTGCTGTTGGGAGATCAGCAATACATTTGAAAGCTTCTGAGACGAAAGTGGTTTCATCTTCAATCAGAATAGCACGGTGTATGAGGATTTAGTTCTTGTCAGGTATTTAAAGAGCTGTTCTAATATCCAAAGTGTGCAGCTTCCACAGATCTCCAGAGGTCCCTTCCAAACTCAACTAGTCTGTGATATGAATGAGGTTAGAGAATATTAAGAAGCATATATACTGGTAGAATATGAAAAAACATTGTCACTTTTAAAATAAATTAATTTGTACAATGACTGTAGTAAGAATTCAGTTTCAAGGCATATGTTGCATGTAATCTACTTGCCAGAAGAAATACAAGATACTAATGGGCCAAAGGATGGTTTCATGGGGGAATACAATTACTTTCAATGATGGTTGAATTCTCCTTCAGCAAGGGAGTATTTGCATTAAGCCTTTTTTAAATATCTATCTTTGCTAGATATATCAAATAGATATATAAAGATATATAGATAATATAGATATATAGATAATAGATATATAAATATGTGTCTTTGATAGAAGAAAAAAACCCACAGATGTCTTTCTCTGAGAGAATGGTAGGCTGCTACTGATGTTAACTCATTTTGAGAAAGCTTTCCAAATCCTAACTGCCTTAATGGCTCAACTGTTCAAGACAACCACTAGCAGTGTCTTATTTTAATCATACAGTTGGGAGAGAAGCTCCAAAATGAAACTAATCTTTAAAGACAGGAGAATTAAGCTACTTTTCCCTGTAGGCTATGCATGTTCTCTTTGTCAGAGACTTCTACTGTGCATTAAAATGCACTTTACTTCCAAAGAACAACACGTGTTTCATGAGCCACATTTTCAAAAATGAAGAAAACATGTTCTGGTTATTGAACTTGTCCACAAATTGATGGATGTGTCTTCCAAGAAGCAGTTATGAAACAACAATTGGATCAGTCCTGCTTTATTTGTCTGCCCGCCAGAAAAGACAACACTGTAATCAGTGCAGGCTCACTTGGAGTAAAACAGAAGGTGAAACAGAAGCAGCAGGAATACCTACATCAGATGATCTGACCAGCAAACTAAAAGCACATCCTATAGTAAAACCTTAGCTTCTTCCTTCCCGAGGGGCCAGAGACAAAACAATCCTGATGCCTTTACATGACAACAGATCTGCCCATACTTCCCTCATGAAAAAATGTGGTCTAAAATCAGATCTTTTGGAGATTCTTTATGGGATTTCATATCCATTTGGCTCGCCAGCTCAGAGGTTTCCACGTGTTGTGAGTTCCAGCTCCACATTCACCTCTGTTTAAGCAGCAGGCGTCATTCCTCCTCAGGAGGTTAAGAGGGACATAACTCACACCACCATCCACATCTACTTGCAGCCCCTGGGAAGGCCTGTGGCTGCACAGACAGTGCCACGCACCAAGGCATCTCCAACCTGCCTTCCCTTCCTGTATAGGGACTGACTAAGACAGAAGCCATTCTTACAGCTTCAGATCTCCCTGAAACAGAAGACGCCAAACACCTGGTAATGACCACTCCACTAGCTCTTCTGCAGCACTATCATATTACATTTTGAGTGTCATACAATAAAGAGCCCTCTGTCTTCATTAAGTGGATGAGGAAGTGGCAAGCTGGGGTTAGGGAGAGGAGAGTAGTGATGAGAGAGTAGAGAAGCCTGCAAAACGTGTACAGGTCTGCAGCTGCAGCGGAGATCTGCAGCAATAACACCAGGCAACAGCCCAATCCTTAAAAAAACCCCTAAAACCCCAAACCTTTAGATTGGGCAGAAAATTCCTCCCCTCCATGCTATTCTGTAGGAAGTGCAATACACAGCTGTAACTCTTCTTGGGCAGGTGTACACTGCAATTTTCACAATATTCAGTATTTTCTGACTTGATGTGATACTTTCTACATAACAAAACAGGGCAAGGTCTGAAGAGAACTGAGGATACCAGCTCCTCCATCTTGCCTTAAGAACAGAGATTCACTTTTACAGTAATGTTATCTATTTGATTCAAGACTGAAGGAGTCCCTTTGCTGGGAGGGCAGATTGTTACCTCCTGGCACAAGGGAAGAGGGTATCTCAGCACACCTGCAGAGGACCACGTGTCTACAGGTCTGTTTTCTGCAATGATCTGCGATCTGCCTCCCAAGAAGCCAGTGCTGTGCTCCCCAGCTAGAAGAACAAACATCGTAATGAATTTGCTTAAGTGAGCAAAAGAAGCAATGCTGGCTTACGACAGGTTATTCATTCCCTTCAAAATGTTTTATCCCCATAATATCAGCTTTTGCAGGGCGGAGGACAAAACTAGTCACAAAAAGCATTCCGAAAAGAGGAACGTGCTTGTCTTCTCCTCCCCACATCAGTCTGCAAGGTTTCACGCAGAAAGCCATCAGGCTAGAAATCAGGAGCATATCACCATATCACCGTACCCACTACTTACTCGTCCATGGTGTGTGAGCCTGGCAGACCTGCACTACCCTGATAAATGTGCACAGGACAGGATGAGGGCTCTTCAGAGGGACTATGTTCCTGGGATGCCCTGTCACAACAAAACCATCAGGGAGGGCAGACTGTGCATCTGACACCTTCGGTCTGCAGGGAGAAGGGAAGGGGCATCAGTGGACCTCTGCATCAGGTGCAGCTGATGGCATGGGCTACAGGGGTGCTACCCTCACAGGCAGGGGGAGAAGAGGCTGCCTTGCCTTTGAGTCCTTTTGCACCCCCTTCTGTTTTCTGTCTTGCTGGGCGGAGGGAGAAAAAAGGAAGGAGGTCCCATATAGCCACAGACCTTGCTATGCTCCCCAACAAGCCCCCTGCCAGAGCAGGTTCCCCCTAGCACTGAAAAGATTTAGATGTTTGCCACTGCACTACAAGGTCTTCCCCCGAGATCTGAAGGGATGCAGGCTGCTGCAGCTGTTCAGAAGGACAAGCAGCATGGAGGGGCAGCGCAGTCTTCCCAGCCAAACCCCTCATACGTTATAAAGAAGTCAAACACACAACTTGGATGCAGCGTGGAAAGCAGCAGCCTAATTTCCGAGTTAGACATTTTGTCCAGAAGATTTTTATATGAAATAAGGATTAGAGTCTTCTAAAAAGCTCTCCCAGATGAGAGCAACTGCCAAGCCAACGCACCAGCAGCCAACACAAAAAGCTGGAAGCAATCTGTGGAGACAGGGCAGCTCCCTTGAAGCTAGAGATTGATGGCTCTAGCAGCAATGCTGAAAGGATGCTGCAGTGTTTGCTGCAACAGGGCTGCACGCTTCAACTTGCAGAGAAGGAAACACTGCAAATGGACACAACAGGAGCTCCTGCAATAATTGAAGGGGCAAAAGTACTGAACTATTAAAAGGCACTTCTCTCTCAAGGTGTTTAAGTTAACAAACACCAAAGGAGTTTCAAATAATGGATTCATTCCAAAAACATTTGCATGATACCCTGCCATACCTAATGAAGAACTAAGGTTTAAAGGCAAGTTTATAAGACTCAATTCTGCTACCTGCAAGCTTTCATAAGGAAGGACTCCTAAACCTGGCAAACTACAGGCAGCTCCTTCAGACAGTTCCTCCACTGCATCAAGTGCCCCTTCTTGAAGTGACAGCTCACACGTCTATGTTTACATATTAATTATTACCTATTAGTAATCAGATACTATCATCTGAGGTGTGATGGATAATTTTATCAAGGTGTATGCCTGGGACACAGCTGCTGCAGTCCTGACCACACACTACGTGTCACCTAGTTAAGTTAGAAACTGCCACAGTTGTTCTCCAGCTGTTACTAGAAGGAAAACTGTAAGAAATATGGTATGTTCAGTAGGGAAAAATTGTATGTTTGGGATTCTGACATAGCCTGGATAAAATATACATGCAATCCAAATTCACCTTGTAGAAAGCTCCAAGTTGATGTATCAACAAAACAAATCTTAGAATTCTAACTACACTGTTGCAAAATAGTTCAGAACTGAAAAAAACACTCAACTTCAAGAGAGATTTATTCCAAGGGACTGGGAGTCAACAAGACTTGAATGTCTATTTAAAAAATAGTGATTTTAAAACTGGAAGTTTTCATTATCATCTCTCAGCCCAGATCAATATAGTTCAAAATTAAACTTTCAATGTAAATTTAAATTTCCCAAAACTGGGTAGTTTTAGAAGTGAAGTAATACCATTGCTGCATCTTCAGATTTAACAGAGTGAATCGACTTCCTCTGCATTTTCCCCCATCCCCCCGGTCAAAGCAATTCACCCCTCTGGTAATTCAGGTAGGCGAGAGGGAAGTGTCCCGGGACAACACTTAACATCTCCTCCTCTCCCCTCCAATTCAAAAGAAGGCAACAAAAGACTCAGTAATGGAGAACCATTGTCTGAATGAAAAGGTCCAATTTTACAAGATTCATCACAAAGTCTCTTATTCATCAGCAGCCTCGGCACTCTTACTCTTCTCCCTCACACAGACATTTCTGGAATGTGTTTCAGGCTACTGAAAAAAAGGTAGTTCAGCAGGAAGCAGCAAAGGCTAAAGAAATGAAGAATCTGAAATCGATCCTATGAAATTGTGTCCTACGAAACAGAACTTCTGCCAGAACTATCAAGCAGAGCAGGACTGTCCCCTTGGTGAGCACAGAGTTTCCTTTCTACTTTTTCTACTTTGGTACCTCCAGTAATATTGACAAACTATTTACACAAGAGAACAGTACTTGCAATTTTACATCAACAGATTTGTAGCTGTTCTCTTATAAGGCACTTGAGATTTTATATTAACCAGATTCGGAGACTGAGGCCTACAGATCTGTATTTTCATGTGTTTAGGAAAAGTTCTACTTGAAAAGTTTCCTCCTTGCTAGCCTGCATGTTGATTTACTAACAGACCTGCCAGGATGAGGATACACAGGAATTCGCTTCAGAAGTTTCAGGAGGTTTTACCATCATTATTATGAGAAGAATATTGCTCTTGCTTGCTCTGATTCAAAGCTTACAAAAACCAATTAAGGGATTGAAACAAAGTTTGCAGATTGAAACAAAGTCTGCAGAACCAACAGGAGCAAGAAATTCTTAATCGAGTATTGGACCTGGCACCTGGACAAGCTTTGCAAAAGAGTGCCGGTCTCCTCTCAAAGAATACCTTCTCTGCACTTCCAGGGGCAGTTCTGCTCAGGATCAGATGAGGGACAAAATCTTATTATTATTCCATTCCCTGGATTTAAACTGATGTGAATTGACCATCATTAGTATAGTTCAAAGAAATTTCCCCAGAGATCTAACCCCTCGGTACAGTACTACAGTGATAGGTATTAAAATGAGGAAACAAAAATCCTGAAACACATTTTTTCCAGATTTATGTGCAGTGTAAATTAATGCAACAGAATACAGTAAAAGAAATGGACGTACAGAAAATTATACTGATTTTGACGAACGTGTTGGTTTGGGAGTGCAACAACAAACCTAAGCAACACTTTTGCCCCGAAGGAATTAATATAACACTAAAGCTGAAAAGCAAATCATAGAGAGGGCAGGAACTGCCAGAATTAGTCAACCGTTGTTCCCGATGGTGCGAGCCTGCTCTTGGGTTCCAGGTCACGGCTTCCACACAAAAGCACACTCTTACTTCTCCCGAACCCTGCCCAGTCACTGCTTGTCCTGTGCAGCATGCAAGGCATGTCTCCCACACAGTAACACATACACGATGACATCTTTTAAGGTTTACACCGCAGCATTCTTTTCTTATGGTTTTTCATGTTTAATTTCCTCTTTAAATAAAAGCCATGGAAAACCAAATATCCAGCAGCACCCCATGCCTCTACATCCTCTCATACTACCTGCTTATGCTAATGATCCACAGGACTTGTATTCAGGGTGGTTAAAACCACGGTACACACCTCCTCCGGTACTTGAACTACAGGAATAAGTGCTGGAAGAAATAGGCATACAAGGCAGCAGAAGCAGACTGGCTAGTGGTGAGGAACAGAGTCAGCTTCTTGCCAAGGACTTACACAAATATTTGTAAGACATGAAAGGAATGCTGGGAGTCAAGCTTTTTTTTTTGGAGGGGGGGAAGGAGAGGGAGGCGTTACTGAACAGTGAGAAATGATGCCTACTGGCTGGGTGCAGCATAAACGAGAACAGGTTTGGCACTTTCTGAAAGGCAATGTAGATGCAGATAAGACTTAGGGCACCTGTTGTAATTGCTGTCCTCAGCATGGGCTGGAGTGGCTTTCTATACCCATAAACATGATTATGAATATGAATTATGATTATGAATGTATGAATATAAATAATGCAGAATTATTGTACTTGCCTTATTTCTGTGGCTGTAATGCAAAGCCTTGCTCAAAAACAAACAAAAAAGTGAAATGCATACATTAACACAGCTGGGTTGATGAATGGGAACTAAAAGCAAAGACCTGTTGCTTTTCATCTCACTTTGTACAAGTTACAAAAACCTCCTTAGAATAGTGCAGCAAACCGCTAAAAATATTTTCAGCTTTATTTCTCACAGACAAGTTACAGGAAACATCCAATGCTAAAGTCCCGAAGTTTATTTCTTCCATAATTTAGAACAAAGACCTCTAGTCCTTTACCTTTCCACTTCCCTCTCTCTGGAATTGTATTGCATTTAAGCAGAGAAAGAGTCTATACTTCTAAGTGTAAATTATTTACCTGTAAATTATACAGGTAAACATTTGGTTATTCAATTTGCATCTGCAAAAGTTAAGCTGATATCAGCATTAAGTAGAAGGCAAACATTTTAACAGGTAAGAGGATACCGTCTCTGTGATTTTTTTTTTTTCTTTTCTTCATAAATCAAGCCAGGAATTCTACAGCTATTCTCATTAAAAATGCCCCTCAGGTTCTCTGAAGACGTGTGCTGACATGCCAGTAGGATCTTTACAATTGCAGATTTTGGGGGGAGAAGGGGGGTGGTTTACGCTTGAGAAAAGGCGTGTGCTGGGACAGACTGCACAACAACGACAGCAGCAGGGTTTTGGTACAAGATCTTTGCTTCATCAAAACGGACTGGGCTGAATATATTAGTAGGACACATTTGCTGACTCAGATGTTACAACCTGAGAGTCCAGGAATAAGTTTAGTTTATGCAATACACACTTACTTGTGAAGACAGTCCCAGCATCAGGTGAATAACCTTGCCAACAGAGGTTTGAAGAATTATCTGTAAAAGGCCTTTGGCTGCACTGACCCATCTGTCATGGTTTAACCTCAGTCGGCAACTGAGCACCGCACAGCTGCTCGCTCACTCTCCCCCCACCGGTGGGATGGGGGAGAGAATCAGAAGAGTAAAAGTGAGAAAACTTGTGGATTGAGATAAGAACAGTT
>NW_008795523.1:2642398-2655180 GCF_000699145.1 Aptenodytes forsteri
GGGTCAGCTGTCCTGGCTGTGCCCCCTCCCAGCTTCTTGTGCCCCTCCAGCCTTCTCAGTCGGTAGAGCATGGGAAGCTGAAAAGTCCTTGACTAGTGTAAGCACTACCTAGCAACAACTAAAACATCGGTGTGTTATCAACTTTGTTCTCATCCTAAATCCAAACCACAGCACTGTACCAGCTACTAGGAAGGAAATTAACACTATCCCTGCCGAAACCAGGACACCATCTCACGCCATGCCCGCTCTTGTTATACCTTCTGCATGGGATCAGCAAAGCTGAAATTGTTTGCCAAGGTCTCAGTCCTTTCCAACGCCTTCACATTCAAATACTTCAGATACCAAGTATTAAGTAACATCCTAAACCACTAAAAACATACATTGCCTGTAGAATTACTTCTTGAGACAAATCTCTCCCCCACCCCGCTCCGCTCCATCCTTCTCAGCCATGCTTATGAACCAGTCTGTTAAATCAAGCCATCTGTGTACCCATTATCCACAGTTTTTATGGACTGTACAGTACCAAAATTGACGTATGATCTTGCCTAATGGAGCATTTTTAATGCAAAACTTGCAATGATTTTTCAACCAAAAAAGAGGTTAAAATATCCTTCTTAAGCACTACAGAGCCTTAAGATATGGGTGCATTAATTCCTTTTAAGATACAGAACATTCAAACATTTAGATATAGAACACCAATACGAAACACTGCAAAGAAACTAAGTGACCCGGGCAACCGGCTCTAAGTGGCCCTGCCCAAGCCGGAGGTTGGACCAGATGACCTCCAGAGGTCCCTTCCAACCCCAACCACTCTGTGATTCTGTGATCCATCTAAAATATATTCAGTGACTTACACAATACATATTTATGATTTTAATTAAGCATATCAAGATGAATAAACTGGGTAGCTATGTTAGAAATCAGAAATTTGTAAAGATGTATTCAAGCATTTATTCTCATGACAAAACAAAGACACAACCACCAGATAAGCGAGGACCAGACCAGAGTGTTCCACACGGGTAGCCTGAACCGCTCCACCCCCTCAATTCGTCCTGAGCTGTTTAACTATTGAAGGAGAAATGGTACAGCAGCAGTGCTCCTCCACACACATCTGAGGATATCTGACCCAACTCCAAGTAAGGCAATTTCTCTAGAGCAAACACAACTAAATTAATAATTCTAGTAGGCATATCAAAGTTCATTTTTCTCATCAACTGTTCTTATCCAAGGATGCAATGCTGGGATACTCAGATCTGTCATCACAATGTTCCTGTTGGTACTTTACAAGATGTAAAATAAACACAGGTAGTCGAGAACAGGGACACTAGTCTAAAACTCCATGATTCTGCTCCTCTTATACATTCATTTTGTGAGGTTTTTAATATATCAGCCTAAAGGACCTAACAGTGAGTGCCATGACCATGATAAGTACAACAAGGTTACATTTGGATTTGTAATTCCTAAAGGTTTTGTTACTGAAACAAAAAGATAATGCAGTTAATGCAAAGAAGAAGAAGAAGAATTAAAACTGAAACGGGGTTTATAGCTAAAGCTGCAAAGACAGAATACCACCATGGGAATTATCCTATACAGAGATAAACTTGGCAATTACTACCTGAAAAATCAGTTCACTCTTTAAGTCGGTGAATAACCTGCTTTGGTGTAGCAAATCACCCATCAGAGTGGTTGTCATGAACCAGGAGAAACATATCCTTTCAAAAAGTCTGACAAAGCACATGAATGAGACTTGCAAATTACAGAGAGGGAACATATGTGTGCTTTATGTCCTATATCAGTCTGAAGGTTTTCTGAAGCCTTTCCCACTGCATGCTTCAAACAACAGAAAGGAACAGCTTAACTTTACCCCTAGGTAATTACAGACTATCGGTGGAAGGCAGATGTCTAAAGTAACTAAAAAATGGGAAAAGGTCGACAAGGTTGACAAGTTCTAGAGTTGGGGGACTGAACTGGGGACTTGATTCCCCAGCAAAACAAGACTTTGGTGCTTGATGCACTCACCATTATCAGCAAATGGTCAGGGACAGGAAGAGTGAGATGCCACGCAGATACAGACATGCTCCAAGTTCTTCCAGAAGGAAGACTATCATAAGAAACAGTATCTGCAAAAAGTAGTCTTAATCCCCCTACGAAGCTGTAATGCTATACAACTGCTGATGCTTAGCAGTAGAGCTCTTTTTTTCTGATCTTTTCTCGCTGATGGATGGTCAAGCTGCCCTTCACAGCAGTATCTGTATAGGTGATGTTTGTGAGTAATCTTCAAAAAGGTCATGACAGACAATACTTTGGAAATCCTAATCCCCCTGCCTGATCCCATGGCAGACATGGAGCTGAAGGAGCTCTCAGTGGGTCGTGGGCACCCTCTATGCTTTCTTTAATACTTGCTAAATTCTCTGGAAGTTCTGCAGAACACTCTTCCCCACACCATGCAGGAGTCCAGTAGTGGCAATCTCAGTCAGGTAACAAAAGTCTGACTTATGGTTCCCTAGCTCAGAGCTTTTTTGTTCCAACCCATCAAATAGCCCAGTTCCCAAAACATCCTTCCTCATTTGTTCTGGCAGGGTAAGGCCCTGCAGAGCAACAGTCTTGCCACCTTCAGTCAGCATTTGACTCATGACGAATGCCTCCACACCAACCTCAAAATAAACAAAAATAAACAAAATCATATGTTCTTGTCCTATGCTCTTTATACTGCAAACTAGGATGTCAATTAATTAATTTTAAAAAGCTATGCTCTAAAAACACCGATGTTTTAGTTATTGCTAGGTAGTGCTTACACTAGTCAAGGCCTTTTCAGCTTCCCATGCTCTGCTGACTGGGAGGGCTGCAGGTGCACAGGGGGCTGGGAGGGGGCACAGCCAGGACAGCTGACCCAAACTGGCCAAAGGGACATTCCATACCATGTGACGTCATGCTCAGCATATAAAGCTGGAGGAAGAAGAAGGAAGGGGGGGGACGTTCGGAGTGATGGCGTTTGTCTTCCCAAGTCACCATTACGCGTGATGGAGCCCTGCTTTCCTGGAGATGGCTGAACACCTGCCTGCCGATGGGAAGCAGTGAATGAATTCCTTGTTTTGCTTTGCTTGCGTGCGCAGCTTTTGCTTTACCTATTAAACTGTCTTTATCTCAACCCACAAGTTTTCTCACTTTTACTTCTGATTCTCTCCCCCATCCCACTGGTGGGGAGTGAGCGAACAGCTGTGTGGTGCTCAGCTGCTTGCCGGATTAAACCACAACACACTGTCAGGAACACAACTAGCAAAACAACAGGACATTTGTAAGGGATGAGGAACAGGTCAAAGAAAACCAGATGATTCACAGATCAAGGATGAGAGATTACATCTAGGAGAAAAGAGAGGAGAAGACAAAGGTGAGGAACAATACAGAGAAACTTTTGTAAGTGGCACAAGACTAAGAGGAATTTCGCTTGGGAAAATGAAACAGCACCAGAGAAAAGGTGGAGGCCATCTTCATTACCTTAAAACCACAACAGTGGCCTAATATGGCCAAAACGCGCATTAGTATTTCAATGCAGACAAGATCAAACTTCACTCCTGAACTATGCCGATCCATCCTTGGACTTGCAACTACTGCGACGTGATTAAGGAATACAGTTACAGCATAGTTTTGCTTTGTTGGCACTACAGGACTGAATCATACCTTATCACAGGAGCTGCGTTGCCACACAACCATCAGCTCTTAATAGTGTATAAAACAGGAAGAAAAAACTAAGGAAAAGGAGGACTTACTCTGGTGCCATTTTCTTTTTCATACAGTTAGTCTGCCCATTTATCTTTGGCTCAATACAGGGAGGCAGAAAGGAGGGGGAAAAAGAGAAGGCAAGCATATTCTGTATTTGTATTCTTGTTTTCCAATCCCTCCACAAGGCCAGTTTTGTACAGAAAGAAAGCTGAGCTTTTCTTTATCTTGTTTACTATTCCCATGATTGTAACATACCACACAGAGCTGACAAGTATCTATCTGCCGAACATTCTCCATTGAGAGTGCATTGCAACTTCATTTGCAACACATGCTATTTTAGTCAGGCTATCTGCACCTTAAAGCACTCAGCCTATTGTTTCAACAGCACAGACCTGCATGCTGAATTATAAAAGTTGCCCAATATCATATCATCTTGGCTACAGATTTAATTTCATGGAATATGAAACTTCACCGAAAATCATTATACAACGAAACAAGGAAACACAAATGTTGGTTTCCTTTTTTTTTTTTTTTAAGTATTAAGTGTAAGCCTACTACAACTCCCTCTGGGAGGATGTTTTTCATACAAAGCCAAATTCTTTGAGTCTTATTCACATAAACAGATTCACTGAATTAAATTAGATCAGTCACACAAGCAGGGAAATCAGGTTTTGATCCAGCGTTACTGTTACAAAATGTGGCATAGAAATTCATTTTTAAAAAGCCCAGGATAATAAGCATCCATCTTTAAACTATCTGAGTTAAACTATCTGAGTTTAAACTGCAAAGAGAAAAAATGTCTTTACTGAAAGAGTGGTTAAACATTGGAAGAGGCTGCCCAGGGAAGTGGTTGAGTCCCCATCCCTGGAAGTATTTAAAAGACGTGTAGATGAGGCGCTTAGGGACATGGTTTAGTGAGCATGGTGGTGTTGGGTTGATGGTTGAACTCGATGATCTTAGAGGTCTTTTCCAACCTTAATGATTCTATGATTCTATCTAATAATGCAAAGACTAGTTGAAGGTTTTGTTTCTCAGGTCTACCCTTCTTAGATTTAATACAGTAAACTAATTATAATTTTACTACACACAAGTTGTTGATAATTACCTCTTTATGGGCAATACTGTTATTCAAGTACAAACCAAGAGAATTTTGTTAAGAGTAATTATTTTAGTATCATTTTATTCTTGATCTTTAATTAAGCAAGGCCAGAAAATCCCATTTACAGAGCACAAGAGAAGCTATTTTTTAACGGTACTTGGTAAAATCTCCTAACTTTTGCATTACAGACACTTTTACCCTATCCTGTTTTTCTAGAAAGACCGTGTATATTTGGAGAACTAGTAAGTTTAAGATACACAAACCACCAGAAACTTCTCTGTTAGCAGAAGAGTGAATACTCATACTCAAAATCTGAAGCATGAGAACTAATCAAGTGAGGGTTTGTTTGTTTTTTACAAGTAAATAGCACAGACGTGCAACAGCTGCTTGCCTGCTATATAAAAATTTAAAATGTGAATTTATTAATAATAATCAAACTGAGACACTGCCTGTATGGTTAATGCATTGCAAAATCTTAGTATTTTGGGGAGGATGACGGTATACAGCTCCCTAGAATGATAGGAAAATCCATCATCTTAATGTAAAACACTGTAGCACACATTTTAATCGTGTGCTGAGAAATTCCATCATAGTTTCACTCTGCTTAACCCTCACTGGCTTAGCTTACTTGAAAAACGCATCTAGTGTTTTTTCCACCAAGGCAGAGTAACTGCATGTTTCATGAGAGCTACAGAGGACTGAAAGACAGAGCAAGATCTCCATTTCACTGACACCCTTTGTTGCATCTCTGGGAAACACAGAGACCAGGTCCCAGATAATAGTGGCTTTACACCACAGCCTAACAATTTGCTCAACACTTGCTTCAGCTTAGTCAAGGAGAGATTCTTCATTTCAAATCATGAGAAGGAGAACAAATAAACCTTTAAAAGGTTTTTTTTTTGAAGTGCTGTGCTCAGTTCTACTGAATGCACCACTACCTGTTTTCTTGGTTTGCCTGTGTGCTACCAAAACCAGCTCATCCCATGTAATTATATTCAGACATTTGCTGGAGGTACAAAACCACATACGATATATAAGCAAATTCATATTAATACAGTATTTAAAAAATAATTATTCTTAAAAGCTGGAAATACATGCATCCAAATTCTGGATGCTAGATTTTGAATAAAATATGCTTCTAGCTTCCATGCCAAGTATTCTTCTTTGAGGATTAAAAACAGAAAGAAGAAAAACCCAACATGACTCTAATTACTGAAGCAGCGACATCCTCATTTGTATGTCTGCACAGTTATAGACATGAAAGGCTAGATTCGCTGAAAGAGTAATGGAGTGTGGAAGCCAGTTTGATTTTAAACTTCTCAAGCACATGTGTTGGTGGGCAAGGAAAAGGAGGAACTGAGAGGAGGCAGAAAAAAGTTGGGGTTTGGTTTTTTCGACTTATGTTACTCCTGTAGGCACACAATGAATCTGGGAATAATTTTTTAAAATAGGTTTTTTTTCAGTTAAGAAACTCTGCCAAGGACCAGAGCTTATACCTACAAATTCTGCTTTGAGTTATTGGTGTGGCATGCTACTTGGTGCAAGTATTCATACCGGCTTTTAATTCTGCCATTCACTTTTCACATTGGGTCCCATCTTGCTTCTAGATAAACAAAGTGTAAAATTCTCACTGAGAAAGGACTGAATACTTTCTGAATAAGCAAGGGAGGCCTAAATGCAGAAATAGTCAACCTGGTCTGACAAGTGAGTTACTCTAAACAGTTTGTATTTGAGACCTGTCAAACAAATTCACCCAGGGCACTCTTTGACCAAAACTAAATCCAAACAGCATACAGAAACTTAAAATTTTATGAAACAAGCTGGGATGTGATTGTAACGTAGACTAGTTAGAGCTGAATGCTGGTTGTTTGGACCCAGGAAAGATGTTTAAATTAAGCTACTTCACATTTGTGGTGAGTTTGCAGGTAGACTGTTACCACAGCTTTGCTGATGTAGTTATTCCTCAAGCCACAGTAACGCTTGTTACGTAAGATTAAGTGTAATCTTATGGTGGAACAAAAGGATCCAGCGTGGACACAAGCGTGTCCAATCCCCAAGGATTCCCCTCAAAGGAAGGAAGGCCACTTAAAAAAATAAAAAAATCAGTATTATAAAAACTAGGCAGCTATGGCATAACAGGAAAAGTCCTCATCTGTATAGAGAACCAGCTAGACAGGAAATAAATGGTACAAGGAAAAAGCAGTCCGTCTTCATAGTGGAGGGACACAAGGAAAAAGCAGTCCGTCTTCATAGTGGAGGGACACTAACCCTGCAGCCCCGTGGCCATCTGCATTAAGAATATATTGTGTTCAACATACCCACTAATGAATCACAAGGGGACAGGGAAAGATTACAAGTTAAGTGACAAGACTCACCGATAATACTAAATTATTCAGGATAAAGGCAAGTGCTGACTGCAAAGAGATACAGAAGGACTTAACGACACAAAATAACCAGCCAATAAAATGGCTGGCAGAATTCAATACCGTTCAAACACAGACTGATATTCATGGTGGGAAAAAACACTTCAACTTCATATGCATAATGATGGGCTCTGAATGATTCAGGAATGACATCTTGGATTTATAATGGATTCTTCTTATGAAAGCATCAGCACAGTCAAAAAGCAGGGAGAGCGCTAGCAATTACTACTGCAGAGAATAAAACCAAAAGCACCTTTATGCAACTGTCTGAAAAGTACGACTGCATCCTGAAAGTTGTAACACTCTGGCCCTCTCTTCTCAGAAAAGGTTTAACAAAACCAGAAGAGTTTCAAGGAAGGAGAACATTAAAAAAAAAAAAAAATCAAAGGCAAGACACAATTAAGTAGGGGAAAATCAGCTTGGAGAAATACTGATCAGCATCAGATGAAGCCAGCAGATGAAGTCAGGCTCAAAACAAGTGAGAAGAAATGGCTCTTCTTCTCATAAAGCAATTTTCAAGCTGTGGTTCTCCTAGTCTTCTCCTCTGGTTTTCTCAGCCTGTTTCCCACTCACTCATGTTCCCTCCTCAGCTTGAGAGAGTCACTGACATGAATGTCTTAAAAGAGGACAAGGAATTAAGGTGAATATATGCCACCCTTCCCTGCAAATGAAATGCAGCCATGTAACTGAGGTGAGAATTAGCCAGACTGACCACGAAAGCATTCACCTAAACCTCTGAACCATGCTCACAGTACCTGCAGGCAGGTGTCTGCTCAACCACTGGCCACTGCACAGGAAGAGCGGAACGAAATCTCCCCAGACAGTCCTGTCCTAGTCAGTGAGATATATCCCTCCCTCCCTGCCTTCAGGTTGACTGAAATAATGTGATTCGTGAAGATGGCCACACAGAGAAGCAGCTAACATTAGGCAGTCTGTTTTTTCAAGCTATGTCAAAAGCATCTATATCACTTGGTAAGTTTTTGAAGGTTCTTTATCTTATTAGAATTTAAATAAATTAGATTTGTTCTTGCTTATTTTGAGGCTAGTAGCAACTAAGACAGCTAACATCAATCCCCTCTCTTGACTGAGCTGGCCTCACCTGCCCCAAATACAGTCCTGCTTTATCAGGCATACTGGTAACTAAGCCGTCCGTCTGCAGAGGCATCTCCACTTGCCTGTCAAGACATCAGAGAAAGTGACATGGATGATAACCTCACCCAGTGCATGACAGGTCAGGATTTCTTAAACCCAGGCTTCTGCAAAATGTTTAAGTGTAATCTTACGGTGGAACAAAAGGATCCAAATTGGTAGCTGATTATTCATTAATAAAATACTGTATTTTAAATTCACGCTTCAGCTTACTCCACACTAGAGTCTCCCATTCGTATAGACAGACTTAAACCATAGCTGCACTAATGCAGGGCATTCAAGCACACTGAACAGCCGTTCTGGGAGGAAACTAGCACACCTCTGGAAGAAATCATCACGCATTAAAACTGGGGTACCATCTCCTGTGCTGAAGCAAATTTATATCTCTTCAGGGGCTGGAACATGCGATCCTCCACAATCTCTTTTTGGGGCGGGGGGCATCTGACATAACCCTGACAAGTCCAGAGACTGGATTTTAGCATGTCTAGGAGAACCTAAACCCTTGAAAGAAGTGGATATTGCAGGCAGCATAACACAGGGGTGGGAGGAAAAACAATTTCCAACTACATCTTTCCTCTGAGCTTTTTCCATGCTACCAAGTTTTTTGGGCAGACACTCATATTTACACACAAAAATGATAACATGATACAAGTTAAAGCATAACATTTATTCTTATGGTAACTACCTTCAGACTCTGAAATGAAAAAACAAGCTGGTCGGCAACAGCTGCTGTGACATCCGCCTGCAACTCCATCATCCAGCACTGTTCAATGAAAAACCATAGCATTGAAGATAGATAGATATTTCAGCAGTTTTGTTGCCAGCAGAAATCTATCCAAACTTCTTGTGTTTCCACACATGCAAATTTTAGATCTTGGGGGTTAGTCAAAGGCTGAACTTATATCACAGCATAACGAAAGAGGAAGAACGTAAAGATTTGAGAACAATACCACTTATACTTAGAAAAAAAAAAGGGCACATGAAAAGAGCAGTCTGATTTTATACAGAAGCTGTGAAAAGCTATGAAAAAAACCATACTTGCAAGAATTCGGAAGCTGCTGTAAAGTCTGGAAAAGAAAAAATTATAAGAAAGCGCTGTACTTTCAAAATCTGGATTTAAACCAGAACAATAATGTCAATGAAAGACTGCAGATGGCAGGCAGATAATTCCACAGCCAGAAGAAACACCAGCCCCGGCCTCCCATCCCTAAATCCTCTCAAAACACTTCAGCCAGACGCAGTCTAATCACAAAAGTGGCCAGAAAGAAAATGAAGGAAAATTACTCATATGTAAGCTTTACAATATACTAATGAACTGACTTAAGCAATGGGTATGCCTTGCAGATATTAGCACAATTATTTGAGACAGTAGCGATATGGTGAAAAGATCATGTCCTGCCCAAGACTCTGAACCAGCTGCAATTTCTGCAACTGTAGCACACATATAGACATCAAACTCTTATTAAAAGTGAAACATACCTAAAATGATTCACTGTGATCACTACTAAAAAGTTACTCAAATATTGAGCTGACATATAATTACCATACATTCATGGTGCTTTTTTATTTTATAAAGCTAGCACTTTCCTCAGTGGCTGACCCATCTGAGACAATTTAGGGAATTTTGACTCAGAAGTGTATCAGCACAATATAAATACACTAGCAACAGGTCTTGCTAAGATGTCACATTGCAGATGCTGATAAAACCAACAGAAAATGTTTTTGACTGGCTTAAAGCAATCGGCATCTCCAACTGGAAAAGAAAACGATCCCACTGCAATGCAGACACAATGATGCATACCCTTATGGAATTCATTCCCATCAAATCCAAACGCATTTTCCATAATGCAGATGAAAATGCTTTCATCCAACACCATGCCAGGTTACGCACCCGAAAACTTTATCTTCAGTGGCTCACTTCACAAAAACAGATGGTGTTTAGGCGGGGAAGAGGGCAAGTCAGGAGAGAGAAAGGGAAAGTAAGGGACAGACTGTTAGAAGCAGCTTGTTTTAAACCAGGATTTGGAGGAGGTAAGATTTCATGATTTGAAATATGCTTCTGATCACAACTTAAGATTAAAAAACCTTAGGCTTTTTTGGCATAGGGCCAAATGACATTTTCTTCAGGATTAGGGCAGACCCGCTAGGGTGCCCACGCTCAGCACGTCACACCCCAGCTACCCCATAGCTCCAGTACCCTCTGCCTGGCATCCACACCAGATGCTTCCATCCCCCACTTCCCACAGATGTGCCCAAATCCCATCCCCAATCACAGCCAGCTTCCCCCATGGCCATGGCTTGGCTGAGATGCAGCTAGGGTTTGGAGGACCAACAGAAGGCCTGGGGAGTAGGAAGGAGGGAGGCACAGAGGAGCAGCCAGGAAGACATGAGTGCTGGCAGTAAGACAGAGTCTTTCTGTTGATTGCAAGGACCTTGAATTTCATGCCACACACAGCAGGATCACTGACAAAGGATCAAAAGTAAAATGGTGCAAGAACAAGCCAGCAATCTACAGCCCTGCACCATATCGTGAGCTAGCTATGCACTCAATATTGCATCAGAAGTGCATCACTGAAGCTACCAAGACAACCCCTCCACAACCAGATAACGCAAGAATTCAAGTTGTACTGTATTGGTTAGGCCATCCAACGTGAATTCATTTATCACAACAGGACTGTTTTCACAGGACATCTTCCTCTTTCAATACACCAGATTAACCATTAGTAGTAATGTGCTAGATTTCTCGTAACCTCAAAGTCCTGTGCAGTCCTAATACTTCATTTATCACACACTTCTCAAAAACATGTCCTAAATGGACACTTATTCATTTAATCACTGTTTTTTGATAGCATTCTTTGCCTTGGTATCGAACTACTGCACACCAACAGTATCCTTCCCTGCTTCACTATCAAGACCTGTATGTCTGCAATCGGACCTGAGGGGTTTTCCAGAAAACAAGAAAAATACCTATATGGCCAGATTAGCACCACCTTGGATACAGAGCATCACTGTGTCGTGTACAACCACATCCTCCAGGGAAGCAATACATGAAGAACATCCCGACATGCGTGCATTTGAAAGCTACGCAACAAATCAGCAGGAATTCACAAGTTTATTCTGGCTCTTCCTAACTTTTGAACACCTGCCTTCACAAGCCCAATAGTCTTTTGAATGGCAGCATGAGATAAACCAAATACAGAGGAGAAGAAAAAGTTTAGGAAGAAGCCATTAGACATAATTCAGTGAAAGGTCACAGCAAGACACAGGGGAGGCTTCCCCCCCTTGCACTGTTGCTAATAAGAAAATTATCTGGAAAAATGGATTTTTAAATTTAATACCAGTTAAAGAATCAATTTTTAAATGGAAATATTAACAAGTCATACTAATAATATAATTCATGGTTGGGTAAGCACAGATGACAACAATAATACCATGATTTAAATAGCCCTTTTCATCAATCTAGCTCAAAATGTACAAAACAGACAAACAATTTAAGTGCAAGAACCCAGAATCAGATACAGAGGCTGTCCCATGGGACTACCAGAGCTAGAAGCTCCCAGACTAAAAAAATGCTTTAGAATCAATAAAATCTCACAAACTGCAATTTGAATCAAAACTAATCTCTTCTTGTATTCCTCCTAAGTAATCACATGTGTACCAAAACCCACATTATTACCTATCAAACACTGGTTTGCTTACAATATGTAGAAAAGAAAGCTAGATTTGAAGTTCATGCTTATTTTAATTCTCACTACTTATCATTGTATAATACATAAAATTTTAATTCCTGTAATAAATACTTTTGAACTTGAACAGGAATTTTTAAGAAGTTCTTTCATTACTTTAAGGCCTCTGGCACCTGGTCCACACATAATTATTTGTTTGAACTCAAATAGGCAGAAATTAAGGTATTTTTCTGCTTGAAGTGTTAGGATGAAAAGAGCCTTTGGTTCAATATCAGACAAATATCTAGATTGAATTTCTCAGCAAGATACTAAAATCGTAGTTGCTTTAAAAAATATGTATTTCTCATTTAACTGATGGCTGAAAAAATAATTTTTTCCCCCAAGGTGTTATACTTTTGGAAGGTAAACCGTGAAGACAATCAGAATCTAAAGCTCTATATTGTGCTGACCAAGGTTTTTCGCTATCAATAATTTATGCATCTGCCAATCCTTAGAAATATTAAGCCTTTGAGCACCAAAGCAGTAAAAACAACAACTTCAGCAAATACCTCTTTTGTCCGGTATCACTAATATCTAAGGCAGAATCATAGAATCATTTAGGTTGGAAAGGACCTTTAAGATCATCAAGTGTAACTGTTAACCTAGCACTGCCAAGTCCACCACTAAACCATGTCCCTAAGCTCCACATCTACATGTCTTTTGAAT
>NW_008795523.1:2656858-2660100 GCF_000699145.1 Aptenodytes forsteri
GCCCCTTCTTCCAAAGGTCATAAACTCTCCTTTTTTTTTCCTGAGTTCCACCCAAAGTTCTCTGTTCAGCCAGGCGGGTCTTCTTCCTCACTGGCTCATCTTTCGGCACATGGGGACAGCCTGCTTCTGTGCCTTTAAGATCTCCTTCTCAAGGAAGCTGAGAAAACTAAAGAATTGAGCAGACACTAGGAGCCACTGCAGCTGTCAGAGATACTGAAATTGGTGTTTCTGCTTTGCCTCATGTAATTATTCATCCAGACTGTAATCTGAGTTTTGATTAGAAGGTTGTTTTTTTCCCCCGAGTAGCAAAAAAAATTAATTTAGACACAAATTTGATCCCGTAAAATCCCGGTACGAAATTTTAATAACCTGTATTTACATAGCAAGTAAGGCTGCGCTTCAGTCCATCACATTTCTCTTCAGTACTAAAGGAGTGTACATGTTCAGCAGATGAAACTATTTACAGAACAGATTTTCGTAAACCTGTCAATAATCCTCTACAGCGTACACACCATATTCTCTACCAGTATGTCCACCTTACATGGCACTCTGTCGAAAAAAATCTCCAGAATAATTTCTGAGTAAAATAATAGCAAATATTTTTACATACCATCGCTAGCTTGTGGACCCTTTAGGAAGAGCTTAGTTACTTCTCTCTTGACTACTCCACTCCCTGTTAGCAAGTGCTGCTGAAGAATGGTTTGTTGCAGTGTATTGATAGTAGTTGTGAGAAAAGTGAAATCCTGAAATGCATTGAACTCAGGTCCTCATAGCTGGACAGGAGGCAGGGAAGAAAATTAGCCCCTTGCTATACTGTTACGGACTGAGGTCCTTCCAAAGTGCAGCTCTACACCTTCTATTTTTGGTTGGATCATTTTTGAAGAAGTCACTTATTTCATTCTTCAATAAACAAAAGGAGCTAAAATT
Source organism: Aptenodytes forsteri (assembly GCF_000699145.1). Lineage (NCBI taxonomy): Eukaryota > Metazoa > Chordata > Aves > Sphenisciformes > Spheniscidae > Aptenodytes > Aptenodytes forsteri. Next base: position 2,657,786 of record NW_008795523.1, read on the forward strand.
ACTTATTTCAATTTTTTATTTGCCCAAAGCAATTACAATTCATTTATGTCTTTGACAAATATCTCCCTAGGCCAATCTTGCCAGTGAAATATGGTACCTCATTTGTGGTTTTAAATAAAATACTTCCACTAGTGACATGTTGCACTGATGTATCTCTAAGAAAAGATAGGACTATGAGTTCTCTGGAAGTTCATCCAAAGTCTTAACTGTTGAGGGAAAAAGAGGAATTGCAAATCTGAAACTAATGAGAATAAATAAATAAAACATAGTTGTCAGATGGTGTAATTCATTTAAGAACCTAAAGTTCATTGTTACACCACTCATCCAAACAGATAAATAGTTAGTTCCATTATGCAGATTTAGAGAGTAAGGGGCAGCAAGGGTTTTTTCTTACATCACAAAATGACTCACTGGCAAAGTCAAGCAGAGGTAAACCTGAAGATAAATGGAGAAATACAGCTCGAGGCTCAATCGCTCATTACCATGCCCTACAAGTACCTGATTTATTAATATCTAATCTGGTCCAAGAACATCGTAAGTTTGACAGTGCAAACTCCAGAACGTGCCACCTGTGACAGAGCATGATGCTAAGCCTGGTGCTGCAACTACGTTATATCGGCAAACACTGGAGCCCCATTTGTGGAGCCTGCTTCCCACAGTTTCTGTTCCCTGAAAAAGAAAAGAGCTCTGCAAAAAAGCTTGAAGAAAAGCACCTGGATGATCAGGAGGTTGATCACTTTATTTTTAGTCATCATTTACTGATCATTTCATTTCTAGTGTTCAAAGTCAGTCTTCTACATGAGGCTGATAGCACTGTCTGGGTAAATATCAAGAAGTAGGGGAAAGTGAAAACTCCCAACTGAGTACTATCACAAAGCCACTTTTGAATTTTATTACAGTTTCTTTTCAAACAAACAACAAGGAGAGAAGCAATGAGATTACTACTGTCACAGAATCCCCATCCACTCTCGCAGACTAATAGGTCCTCACTGACACAAACAGGCATACATCATCTACATACCAGGCATCTAAATAAGGATTTCTATAGACGTTATGCACTCACTGAAATCTAAAGGCAGGTGCCTAATACTTTATGTAGCCGGCCAACTGTATTTTTGGTACATGCAGTGGATGTAACTAGTATTTTCTGCTCAGAAGTTATTATTAAGTTCTGAATTAGTGTCATTGGGCTATGTCTTGTGGTCTGCAATGCAACTGAAGATCTTACACGTAATCATAATCTCAAAAACACTTTGTTTTCCAAGTATCTAGAGAATGAAGATTACACAATACTTGGAACCTGAGCCTGCCAAAGTAAGTTGTTATAAAACTAGCTGCACACCTGGACATATCACGTTGAAAGCAAGCAAGTTAAGTAAATAACATTCTCCTCAGAATAAGCCATGCACTCAAACAGTCCTACCAGAGGATCTGGATCATTCCTAACTAATGCTGCCTAAGAATTTAGTCTTTGTTACATTTTTCCACCTTTGAACAGAGAGAGATTTACTGACCTGCCCAGTAGATTGCTCCTTTAACATTGGTAGGACATTTTAAGTTCATTTAAACAACTAATGGAGGGAAGATCCCCCTGCCAGTAAGACACTTTCTACCCCTCTCAGTTTTTTCCCTGTGAATGAAAGGTAGACAATAGCAGACAATATGTCCTTTTGATCATGTGTCCTGAAGAAATACCAAACAAAACCCCAAATAATCTCTTCACACATAATTATAAAAATACGAGCAGATATCGGATATGCCTTTTAAAAAAACAGAGCGCTGTCTACAGCCTATGCTGTAATGCACACAACACCCCAGGGCATGATAAGCCCTTTATTAATGCTTGCAATGAAATGAACACTGCAGAACAATTACACGCCGTAGCCATGGATTTCTAAAATCAGAGAGCTCTACCAGCAGCGAGCGTATACTCACAAGGTGTTGAGTCCTCAGGGGAAGCTGCTGTTTGCAGTGAACTAGTGGAAATATTTTCAGTGGAGTTTTCAGGTGATGTCAACAACAGGAAGGATGACTTTGAGCCAGATTTCCATTTCTCATCAGATGCGGCCTTAAAAGTTGGAACAAGAGCGTTAAGGCTCTTCGTTTATACCCCCAAACCTGCAATTAAACCCCTTCGTAGATACAGGCTCCTGTATCTATGCGGCAGCCCGGAGAGTTCGCGTGTGCATGAAGGGGGAGGTGTCCCTCCCCAGACCCTACTCCGGGGCCGTAATAAGGAAACACTTTAATTACTCGGGCAGTGAGCACTGATTTTGCAGGGCCCGTACCCAGCTGCAGCCCCACCACAGCCCTGC
>NW_008795523.1:2660570-2663983 GCF_000699145.1 Aptenodytes forsteri
GGAGGCGTGGGGCCACGGCCCCCCCTACCTGGCACCGGCGCGGGCAGCGGAGCCAACGGCGGGCAGGGGTGGGCTAACGCGAGCGCGGAGCCAGGTCTTGATCACCAGCCTGGCCTCGAGCGGGGCGACTTACCCGCTGCTGGCCAGGAACGCTGGGCTCTGGCCGGAGCCAGGCTCCCGGAGAGCTGCACGCGCTCCTGAACCGAAGCTCCCTCGCAACTTAATTGTGGAAGCTCATAATAATTTGCGTAGGAGCAGAAGTGCTACAAAAGCAATTTCGGGGAGGCCAGATGCCCTTCCCTGCAGCAGGGAGCCAGCCAGCGGGCTGTGCGGTCTGGCCTGAAGGTCAGAGAGCGCTGACTTGAAAGCTCGCTGTACCTGATCGCCGCCTCACCCACCCCTCTGGGTGTTCCGACCTCCCAGGGACCTCCGGTTCACCCAAGTCATGTGTATGTGTGGGCAATTACGTGTGAATTACATTGTAATTCACAAACCGGTAGGGAGGCAAGTTAGACGGGACCATCTGTAGACACCAGTACAGGAGAAAGGAGTTTATGTGAGTAGGCTGAGTAAGATGATAAAAGCGGGATCTGAAGAAGAAGGAGAAAACAGAAAGCAAGCAGCTGTTCCCCATACAATGCCTGATCCCGCAGGCACATCGCTTTCAAAGGCCCTTCCTCTGGCTCAAAGGCACTCTCAGGATGATGCCCTAAATGAACTAAACGTTGAAGTATCACAGGCACTATCTAGTTATGTGACGAATATATTCTTTTGAATGTTTTTGCAGGTAATTCTACTTACGCATTTTTCACTAAACGATTACTGTGGTATTCATCATTCTGTGGCAATAGTCACACCACAGGTTCACATCAAAACCCTTGGTGTTCCGCAGGAAAGATTTACCGACTGAATTTTGTGTTCTGACGCCTCTCTGATCTCAGCAAAGCTTTGTAGCTTTGTCAAAACTACAGAGCTAGTCTGACGTCTGGTGTCATTACTGAAATTGGAATGTAATTGCTAAAATACGTAAAAATATGTTGTGATTCCTCACACTATAATTTTGTTTGCTCGTTTCCATATTCAGGATAGGCCTACTTCATGGGAATTTTATTTTTCTTGATTATTACGTAAAATGTAGGAATGAAAGTATTCATGTAACAGTTAAGCTATATGTTAAATAAGTTCCATATATGTAAATGTTTGCAGGACTACTTTGGCTATGTTTGATCATTATGATCAAGAAACAAGATGTTAACACATTGCAGAAAAAGGCTTTCTTGGCACTGATCTGCCACCGGTCTATTCAACGGGAGTTTTCCCCCTTTAACAGAAGCAGGATGAGACGCCGTCACGATCCTGCAAACCTAGATGCAGACGGGCTCCCTTGATTGTGTGGATGTCAGTGGGACCATTCCCTGCGCTTAATTATCGTTCACCTTTTTTAATCCAGACAGCCAATTTTGTATTCTTCCGGATTTTTTTTTTCTGTTGGGAAGAGAAATTCATGAGGGATTCCCTCAGTTGCCTGAAACAGGAAGCATGTCATGCCTACGAACTGCAGCTCCCTGCTGACAAAGTCCAGTTGCATCTAATATTGTACACGTCACATGTTCCAAGACTCAACCCCGTGTCTACCGGCCCTTACTACAAGTCCCGTGACTGAAGGCTGGGTGCTGTTTCATTATGTGAAACAGGCTTCAAAGTTAAATGACCTGACAAAGGAAGAAGAAGAAGAAGGAAAGAAAAAGGCCAGGTGCAGAGGGGACAGAGAGCAGCTTGGTGGCAAAGGCAGAGGAGGAACAAGTCCTGAAGCTTATGTGGAGTCCAGGACAGATTGCATTGCCTAGGGGTTGGCAGAAGTGCTTCAGCCCTACTCTAAAAACCTATCTGGCGATGGGCCTGGAGTCCCCGTGGCTTTCAACCTGAAGCTGTGGTCAAGCAGGAGGTCACTGACATCAGTGTTGTGGGAAGAGCTGCGTTGTAACCGGTCCTGTCATTCCTGAGCTTCTACACCCTGATTTAATATTTTAGTATCTCCAAATTATTCTCTCTCTCTCACTGGCGACGTTTCATAGCCCTTTGTATAAAAGAAACCTAATACAGACAGTCAGATTTCTGGGCAAGACCCACTTCCCATAGCCAGCCTTGAAACCCAATAGCCCTTTCTGCGCAGATGTGGTCAGCCGATGGTCCTTTATTACAGACTTGGAAAGTCTCCTCCTCTTTCCATCAGGAGTTTTCAGCAGATTAATGCCTCCCGGGGCTATCCCAAGACACAATGCTGAAAACATGACTGGTAGAAATCCCTGCTCCAAACTTAAGTCCTAATTCCTTGTAAGGGATTTAACTTTGAAATGTTTGCCATCATCTTTTGGTACCTTGTTAATGTTCAAGGAAAACTTCCAAGCAGCTTAGTAAGTTGAGAATAAAGAAAGGCATTTCAATAAATTCGCATATTGGTAGATTTGTCATGATGTGGAACACAAGAGAGAGATTTCTTCACCCCCTGGACAAAAGTGTGCCTTCATTATCTCAAGTGGGTTAGTACAGCTGGAAGGCCTGGTGATGAGAAGACTGTCACACAGCATAGAGGTGGGAAAATAATCAGCTGCAGGAAACACGTGGAGACTCCGAACACAAGTCCAACCATTACATTGAAAGCAAGGAGGGAGAACGGGACAGGAAGAAGTAGTAAGAGGGAAACAGAGGAAAATGTGCTGCTGGAGAACCGGGAACTCAGCTGCCAGTCACCACAGTGGGCAGCGTGGGATGACAGCCAGGGGCTAACACACATTCCGGTGCTTAGACTGGTACAAAACAACAAGAGCAGCACTGGAAACTCCTGAGAAGGGGCCTGGCTGCGGGGCAGAAGGTCTGTCTTCACGGTGCACATCTGGAGGAAGCAATAGCAGGCAGATGAGTGCACCTCAGTCTGTCAGGGGCTTCAAAATCCCAGCCTCTTCCAAGGAGGTGTCACTACTATGGTTTTCTTTAGTCTTCCTTATTCATCCAGAGTATTATTTCTAAAATAATCTCACCCACACTGCAAATACGTTACCATCCACCGTTAGTGCCTGGCTTACCATTTTGGGCCTGGCCATACGATGACATGGTTGGCCAGGAGGGAGGGAGCACCGGGCAGGCCACAGGCAGCACCGCCAGCACCGTTCAGGCCCTGAGCGGGCACGGTGGATCTGCGAGCTGAGCAGCATGGGTCGAGTCCCGCAGTTTCCCACATGCTGAAGGCAGAGGCGCCTGTGGGGGTGATGCAGGAGGGCCCCGAGAGCCCGCTTTTGGGCTCCGTGCAGGATGAGGCTGCAGGATTTGACCGGCTTCGAAGCCCCCCTGGAAGGCTAACTGTAATAAAAATGCCAGCAATAATTTTGGTGCCACGGACAGGCACACCTGGCCAC
>NW_008795523.1:2665129-2678172 GCF_000699145.1 Aptenodytes forsteri
CGGCGAGGGTGAGCGGGGCACGAAGGGAGCCAGGGATAGCGGTGTGGGGGAGACGGGGCGTCCGGAGGGAGGGCAGGCCTCGCTGGGGACGGGGGTGGGTGCTAAGAGGCCAGGCTGGGCGGGGATGCTGCGGAGGTGACCGTGGGAGGGGACGGGACGGGGAGAGGGTGCTCGTTGAGCGCTACCGTGGGGTCAGAGAGAGCCGGGAGCTCTGAGGCGGGAGCAGGGCAAGGGCTGACAGGTAGCAGGATGTGTTGGGAGAGAGGGAGGAGGCAAAAGGAGTGCAAACAAAGTGGTGGTGGAGGTAATCTCCTTTCAGCATTTTCCACGTCTGGGGTGAGAGTTATTAGTGGCCACAGCCTGGTGATGTGACTCGAGTGTGCCAAGGGGGGGGGGTTGGGTGTCAGGCTATAAAAGGCAGCGGCAACACGCAGCTCTGTGTCCAGGGCTGCTCTGCAGCTGTGAACGTCAGTCCCCACGGTGGCAGGCTCCGCTAAATGTCTGCTGTCCGTCTGTCTGTGCGTATGAGGACCCACGTTACTCGCTGCGTATCTGTGTCAGTATGGATGGTGATGCTAGGAAGGACAGGCTTACCAGGAAAAGCAGCCTCATTCAGTAAAAAGAGGCAATGCCAGCTCAGAGCCTGTTGCTTTCATTCAGAGCCTGAATTCATTCTTCTGAGACGTATTTCACAAAGGAGCTTGGAGAACTCTCAGTATCTCAGGGCGAAAAAAGAATTGCTTTTTTATAAGAGTATAATAAAAGGCCACATGTTTTAAGGCTACTTTGATTATTAGCATGTAGAACCCTTCTCCTTAAAGGCCCCGTCCTGCAGGCTGCCATGGGAGGTATCGCACTGACTAATGCAATTTTGGGGAGGGGGGGAAGGTCGGTGCTTTGAGTGTAAGCCTTCATGGTGAAACACTGTGGGAATGCTAGGATGTAAGAGCTGTAGCTAAAACTAATTAAAGTCTTGCTTGAAACTACTAAAAAATTGCCTTTATTTCGATGCAAAGAGAATATATTTTAGCATATTTCTTTAGTGCTAAACTAACAGCATTTTCTGTAGAGAAGTAATCCATATTCTGTCCTCAGAGGAATTTATTTGGATATTTTTCAATAGGAACTTTGTTAAACTGCTAAAAATTTCAATTGCTTCTTCATAGTAACACCAGAATATTGTACTTAACAGAAACAAACCTTTATATCCTGAATAGCAGGAGAAGACAGTCCGTGCAGGGACCTTTTTAATGTAGGATTAAAACAAAGGGCCATTTTAACAGTCCAGATCCCCGGCTTTCTGTTTCATTCTGAATTCTCTGGGGAAAGAGGCATAGAGCATCTGTAATGGAGGGGGTTGGGATTTGGGTCTGTGTTTTGTGTCTATAACACTGGGCTGCACGGCAAGGGGCTTTCCTTTTCCCAGTTTTTGTCCTCTCTCTTCCTGGGTCTGTACAGTAAGTGGTCCAAAATTCAGTGTCACAGCCTCCACTTTTCTACAAAGAAAGAATGGAAAGGGCAATATAAGGAGAACAGCTTCAATGTGTGGCTGTTGAAAGTGAGGGGAGAAGCCAGGCTTAAAAGTAAAAACATAATTTGTGCTTGTAGGCATATGGGAGATTTCAAAACTTCATATTGGTCATCTCTCACCCCATACTGGTTTCTTGTCTCCAGCCTGAATGCTGAAACCATGTCTCTTGTCCTCTTCTTAATCTTTTTACTTTACACATGGGGTTCAGAGACCTTAAAGCACTTAGTTTATATAAACCCTAGTCATATTTTTGATATAGGCAATTAAAAAGTATTTAGACGCAAGGAAACCCTCTGCAGAGCATCTGAGGAAGTAGCTTTAAGACGTATCATTGCACAGTGCCGCACTTGTGGCAGAGTGGAACCAGGTCTTCTGGTTCTGAGTCTTTTCTTTAGCCACAAGAATTTCCTTCCACCAGGCATTTCTGCAATGCTTATGAACCCACAGTAGCTGAACAGCTTTCTTGATTGCATATAAGCTTTTTCTGTTAACTCTTTAGGCTCAGGCCATCTGTTAGCATTGAAGGTGTTCATTCTGTGTGTTTTGTAAGGCTCTTGTCTTGACAGCACTCCAACGTGCTGCAAATATCACAGTCACAGTACTGAAAATGCTACGAGATCAATGGGCTTGAAGGTGCATGAGTAGAAAGTTTGGGACTGCTAATTCTGCTTTACACAAAAAAGGTTAAAAGTTAAAAATAACATAATTGCATTAGTGGGCAAAAAAATAATCATTATTAGCTGTATTCATTTAAAACTAGACTCAGAGGCTTGTTACCTTACAGACGGTAACAAGAGCAAAATAATTTCTTTCGGCTTGGTGTCACTTGAGCAGATGAACTGCAGTGCTTTATTTGGATGTTTGAAAACTGGCAAGATCTACAAATACACGTTCCAATGTGGCATCCCCGTCACACATGCCTGTGAAGCACTGATAGTCACCTGCCTTGACAATTAATTGCAATTGATGTGGGATTCAGGATGGGCTTCAAAAGCTATTTTAGTTATCAATGAATATCTCTAATAGTGTGAAGGAGATATTAGAGTATTAGTGTACTCTGCATCCTGGTGAGACAGGTCAGGACTGCTACATGCAGTTCTCAACTCCTCAGAGCTGGGCTCTTCTGCATGTTGCAACACACGCAAATTGCATTCCATAAGCAAGGGCACAACTGCAATTACAGAAATTTTGGAAGGCATTGAGTGCTTCTCTGTGGGGAAAGTGCTTTTGGGTTTGTTAAGTTTAATTCGTGAATACTTCAAAGGATACGACCTCTAACCAGCATGATTTCTGTTCTTTATGGCTGCTTAGAAGAGTTGAAATATGAAGGACTGTTGATATGCATTAGAAACTGGCGTTTTATTACATTTACTTTTTGCAAAAGTGAATGAAGCAGGAAATGTGTTGCATCTCACAATAGGGAAAATTATCCTTCCCATTACAGAATAGAGAAGAGTTTAGTGTTTCTCTTAGGCATATTATGATCTCACTCAGTAACCTAGTCTGGGAAGTTACAGTGATACATCTACTGGCATTTCTGTGGCAAATTAAAGAAGGAGTTGTCATGTACTCTGCAAAGGAATGTGGGCAGGCAGCACGTCGTCCAATTCCTTTACATATAAGGTAATCTCTTAACTCTCTCTCAGAGGAAAGTGCTATAGCAGCCTTGCTATCTAGTCAGGTTTGGATGATACTCATTTACATTTCCCTGTCTTTGAACTGGCAGGATTTCAAAAGATTACTAGCAGAAGAGCTACTGTTCATTCTTCTCATCGGTAACTCTGTTGGCACTTGCAACTGTATTTTTTTTAGTATGGCTTTAATATAAAGCAATTTCTTTCTGTTTAGTATTTCAGCCCATAAAAAGCTAACAGCCTGGAATAATTTAATACAACAACAATGTAAAACCCCAAGTTATTTAAAATATTTTTTTAGATACATGTGAATTTTTAGCCTATTTCTTAAAGAAAAGGGTGTTATGTAGGTAGCCTGTCTTCTGGTTGTCTCACCACCAGAAAGAACCAGCCTGTCTTCTGGTTGTCTCACTTTGGAAACTGCTGTCCACCTTCAACCAAATTTGAATGAAAGACATCTCAAAGATGATTAAGTTCCCACAAGTTTGATGAAAACTGGCATTCAGAAGAGAGGAGAGACCCAAATGAACGTGTCCTCAGGGGGACAGGCGAGCAGATGCGTGCATTCTCTGTGGCAGCAGCTGGCAAAGCGGCGTACACGTGTGTATGGTCTAGCCAACCGGCATGTTTTTAGCTCCAGATCAGCCACAGCATGTCGTATCTGTTCTTTGGAGGATATGTCATAAGACATACAGGGGAAGTTGCTGTTATTGTGGTGGGGAGAGGAAGGGGACACAAAGTACAAATCCATAGCAAATTAGACTTCGTAAGTTCTGTTGCGTACAGAGCAAATGGGAGTTGTTTTAATTTTTTGAAACATGCAATAAAGCCTCAATGAGAATACTGTTCTTTATATGCCTTTATAAAGTATTTTATTCAAACTACTTCTTGTAAAGTTTTGAATAAATTGTTTTCCCTTCTGATGGCCAAAATGCAAATTGCACGATGTACGGATATATGTACATTAATGAAATTGCAACTATACATTTGGCAGCTGTGGAAAATTTGTGCATTAGAGAAGAGAGTGGGGTGGAGGAAACACTGTTAAATCCTGTACCTCTGGTTTGCTTTATTGACAAGACTGTACCCCCAAACCATAAAATATTGTTTCATCATCCTAGAGCAGATGTTTATTACTCCTCTATAGGTGTGAAGTATTGTAGGCACGTGCTTCTTGCAGCCACAGGAGGGTACTATCACTGTTCAGGTTGACAGGAAGAGTAAAGCAGCGTCTTGGCTGCAGTTTATTACTTCCTAAATTTGTTGGCTGTGGATCAGCAGAAGTTGGCCGTTGCTGCGTTAGGAGGATGAGATTCTTACGGAGTTACCTATCACTATTTTGCTTGAAGGGGTTTCATCTGTGCACTGCTCCAGCCTGGCAATGTTTCATGTGTTGTAATTAACAAGAGCACAGTAAGAGGTAATACCTGTCAAGGCCTTTCAAATGTATTTAAAATGGATAGGAACCCACCGATAATGAGTTTTCAACTCCCGTCAGTCACTGTGGTGACATGGGCCCAAACTGAGTGGCATAACTGCTCACAAGCCAGTAGATGGTGCCAAGGGGATGTTTTATGCTAACACTGCAAGACCTTCAGTTGAGAAGCCCTAATTCTGGGTAACTGAAGCTCAGGAGGCAGAAACAGACATGAACAAGGTTCTGTGCCCTCCTGGCAGGCACATCCTGCTCTTGCGTTTCAGAAAGTTGTGCGTGAGTCTTGAGGAACGCAAGAGGGTGGATGGGATCACCACCCCTGGGTGCAAAACATGCTCCAAGGCAAAGGATTCCTTCAAGCTTTCCATGTTTTTCAGCCCATAAGGCTATGTAATAAATTGACAGGTTCCAACTGTTGTTGCTGAGGTTTCTTGTTTTGGTTTTTCATACTTTTGGAGTAAAGTTGATCACTTAAAGTATGCAAGGCATATGCAGGACGTATGAACAAATGTGTGCCGGTTTTCTGCAATTCAAAATTTATCCCAGCAGAAAAAGGCAAAGAAATGCAATTATGTTGTGCTCTGAATTATGTTGAATAGTCTGTACTGCAGCGGGAGGGAGAAGGTCTGCCTGACAGCTAGTGTGTTCAGCCTGTTGTCTGATCAGTATTTGAAACCTGACCACTGTGTGCTGTGAGCCTTATTCTGCAGATTTAGCCTTGACAACTCAGTTTTTTGCGTTGCTTGTGTTTGATGCTGCAGACAGGATATCACAGAGGTGTTTGAAAGCTTTTTCTATGTGCAGTATCGTTTTCAGCTTGGACATTTCAAAGTTACAGCCCAACTAAATGCAGCAATTGGGACTGTTGCAGCTGTTTTGATTAGAGATACCTGAAACTGAAGTTGGTGTGCTTACAGGTGTGGATAGCTATACGTTCATGTCCTTACAGATATAACAGTATAGTTTACTCCCGTAACTACCTTTATGCTAATATAACTGCATCAGCACTAGAAAATGTTCTGTTGTAGTGGTATCAGTTTCAAACTGGGGTAGGTAACACAATGAAATCACTGTGTTCCCAGGCCTTTGTGTTGCAAATAGGCAGGGGATATGCTGTAATCTTGTTTATTGGATAACAAACTTTTACAGATCGTAACACAAATTGCTCAATAGCAGGTGCAATCCTAACTACCTTAGAAAAGGACTCCTTGTGAGCTCAGTACTGTGTTGTAAGTCCCAACATAGAGGAATTGTTTGCCTGCTGAGTTGTCCTCTTCCTATAGCTCCTGGGATGTGTGATTTTATTTATTTATTTATTTCTGTAGGAGGAAAGAAGCCCTCATGTAGCCTTAGGAAGATCACACAGATGTAACTAACACAAACTTACTCCCTTCTTCCAGTAGTGTGACGTAGCTATCAGTTGACAAGGGTGTTTGTTACTGGATTATATTCTTTGGAAGTTGGGTTAGAACGTATGTGGGATAGTGTTAATTAGAGTAAAATTAGGTATTTTAGGATGTCTGTGTGTGATAACATATTTTTCATATACAAACTGAGCGATCAAACCTGCAGTCTCTGTCTTACAGGTGAGAAGTAGGTTTTCTGGTAGTACAGCCTAAGGGGCAAATAATTCAAGTTAAAATGCCTGTAGCACCGCTCCCTAAGCTTAAAAATTGGTAACATTTGCATAAATCCAAGTAAAAATGTCATGAAAATAAATGTCAAATGCATGTTATCTGATACTTACTTATATCGCCGTAGTATATTACTTTTCTTCTTGTGTGATTTTATTCAGTTTTGGATTTCAATGATCCCTTCAGTACTGAAGTTAAGCCAAGAATCCTGCTCATGGGATTGAGAAGAAGTGGGAAGTCTTCCATTCAGAAAGTTGTCTTTCACAAAATGTCTCCAAATGAGACTCTCTTCTTGGAGAGCACAAACAAGATCTGCAGAGAGGATGTTTCCAACAGCTCCTTTGTCAACTTTCAGATATGGGATTTTCCTGGGCAAATTGACTTCTTTGACCCTACGTTTGACTATGAGATGATTTTCAGAGGCACTGGAGCACTGATATTTGTTATTGATTCTCAGGTAAAAAAAGGGGGTTTAAGCTATCTTTTTCTTTTCTTCCTTCAGCAATAGACAAATGGGTTGAAAAGCACAGATTTTTTCAAAGCAAATAAATAACTTACATCACACACACATTAAAAGAAAGTCATTAAAACTTGAAGAGTTGCTTGGTTATTTTTAATCTCTCTGCAGTATGTTCAAAAGTTAACTAATCTGCTTTAACATCTCAAGGTTCTTGCTCAGACTCCTAAGTGCTGACAGCATGAGATTGGTACACGTGCTGGATGTAGGCTCAAGCTTCTACTTATAAGAAATAAAAAAATAAAGCTGTTGTTGAACTGTAGCATTATCTAAGTATCATAAAATTTTATATATATTTTTAAGGATTTTCTTACAGTTGTAGCTTTTCTTTTTCCTTCATTAGGATGATTATATGGAAGCATTAGCTCGTCTGCATCTTACTGTGACCAGAGCCTATAAAGTGAATCCAGATATCAACTTTGAAATCTTTATCCATAAAGTGGATGGTTTATCTGATGATCACAAGATTGAAACGCAAAGAGATATTCACCAGAGGGCAAATGATGACCTTGCAGATGCTGGACTGGAGAAGATTCACCTCAGGTGAGAAAAGCTGCTGTGCAGAGAATCCTAAAGAGGAGAGCAGCTTATTTGACAAGTTACCATTTTCTGTTCTCTTGAAGTAGCAGGCAACAAGCTTTTGATATGTAAAGGAAAAGGATAATCAGAGACATTGCATTTGACCTGAGCCAAACAAAGTATCTTATTTCTGACTGCTGTCTTGGAGGGAAAGATGGAGAGATGTGCTTAAAAACAGATGACAAATACGCCAGAGTCCTACCAGTTTTTGCTGCAGCTGCTGTCTTGAAATAAGTTGCTTGGACAGTGGCAGCAACTAGTAGCGCTCCAGCCAGTAGTGTGTATATGCTACCTACGTCACTTTTGCCTTCTTTGAAACCTGTCTGCCTCACAGTCCCCTCCCAATCACTAGTCCTCACTGCTGCAGCCTGCTTGGAGCCACTTGGGAAGACAGGTGCTGTATCTTTGCCTTATGTCTGCTGATAAAGCAGATTGTTGTAGCAAATAATGAAAAATAGTGGACTTCTGCAGACTGGGAACTAGAGGACATCAAGTTGTTGTGTCTTTCTTAGCACTTAAAGCCAAGTACAAATATATTAAAAAGAGACCTGCTCTGTGAACATGCCAGCTCTTTAGAGCTCTTAACAACTTGACGGCATCATTGCATTGATAAATGGGTCCACAGCTTTCAAAACATACTCAGTAATACTCCTGTCCTGCAATTTAAAAAATATTTTCGTAAGAATACCAAGGGAGGGAGGGAGTTGCCTCATGAAGTTCTACATTAAGGTCTAGTTTGCAGTGTCTAGGGTTTTTTTTTTTTGCATAGAAATGAAGTCCTATGCTTCAATCATAACATATTACTGTTGATCATAAGGGGTAATTGCATAAGTGTAGGCACTTGCTGTTTGACAATATTTCATTTCACTCATATTATGAAAGGTACATCATGTTCACAGTATGTGGCTAAAAGGAAAATGTGGTGACGTTTTTTTCCAGCTTTTATCTGACAAGCATATATGATCATTCTATATTTGAAGCATTTAGCAAAGTGGTACAGAAACTGATTCCACAGCTCCCAACACTGGAAAACCTGCTTAACATCTTTATTTCAGTAAGTACTTGTTATATACTTTGTCTGTAGATCCAGCTATGTCCAACATGCATGTTCAGATACTCTGTTCACTGCCTTCTGAGAGATTATGAGCGATGTGAACTCTCAGAGAAATTATCAAAACTTAGTTGAAATGCACCCACATGCAGCTTGGCCTCACCTCTCGTGTCTATTAAACAGTGTTGCTGAGCTGCTGAGATACAGTATTTCCTGAATCACATGAAGTGGGCTAGCAGGCATCACTTTTCTGCTCATACATTAATCTGAATGTTGCAAAGGTCTGTGCTGCATGCATTTGTTTAAGTAGTACTTAAAATTTGTGTAAATAAATTCTTAAAGGAACATCATCTAGTCTGACCTCTTACGTAGAGCTTCCTAGGATTAATTCTACTTTGTATCGAAGTTTAACCTGCTTAAGAAAATCTTCTCGTCTTGAAATTTTTAGAGGTAGAGTCCATCACAACTTTCACAACTTCCATAGTTACTCCCAAGGCCAATTAGAGAGCTTTGTGTATCTAGTGGCTTGTTACCACTGTGGAGGTAATTGCTTGCTCCACTGTTCCTTGTATGTGTGGTCCCTTCCTCTCCTTTGTACTGGTTCTGACACTCACCTGTTCCCTCATGGAGTCACTATGACACACACTAATGCACTGTTTAATTTAGTTAAAAGCAGGTCATGGAGGAGTCCAACATCCTCTTGTTTTGGCACAAGATAAAAGATGGGAATGAGTGGCCATGAGCAAAGGGGAGCACAGTGAGTAGGTTGTGAAAAGGGGGAACTCCCCGTTCTGGTGGTCGTTAAGTCAGGTCATAGCGGCTCCTGAAACTGCACTCTTTCTCACAGTATTCTAATTTTGCACCTTGCATCTAGCATTAATTTGTCAGGCTTCAATTTCCAAGCAAGGTATTTGGTTGTGCCTTTTTGTGATTTTGAAGTAATGAAATTATTTAATATCATTCAACAGCCTGTAAGATAAAATTAGACTTCACAGTTTCTCAGTGTAGGGTGTGAAAATGGAGAGAGAAAAAAGTTGGATGTGTTGCTGAAAGGGAGAGCTAGGATTAGAGGAAGGGCTTTCCAAAACTTATTCTCTTACTATTAAGCAACAAATGATGCTATTTCATAATGATTGGTTGGTTACAAAGATCTGTTTCTACCAAAATGGCTGGACTGTATACCAGTTATCACCCAGTCTCGAACTCCACTTAGGACAGAAAGGTAATGAAGGACTGATGACAACAGTTCTGGAGCAATTGGATATTGAATATGCTACACAGTCATAAAGAGAAGGCTGTCTGAACGATAGTCCTCCTTGTGCCAGAGTCACCCCAGTCACTCATACTGTGAGTCAAATCTCTGTATGGGGTGTCCTCACTGTTTGGAGTTGGTGAAGAATTTGTACCAAACCACCAGACGAATCGAGCACGAGCTGCTTCCTGAAAGACTGATGACAGTTGCTTGTGTGTCTGGAACACCCAGAAGGCAGCTCCAATAATATCTAGCATATCAGATGTAATTTGTAAGGAAGAACAAGTCTTTCAAATGAATGGGAAGTCCAAAAAAGTGAGAAAGGTACGCTATTTCCCCTGTTCAGTAGGGGAGACAGTCTCAGACTGTTTCTTAGCTCCAAATAGAGCAAAATCCAGTTTGTTAATGGCCTATAGCAAGGTGTAGCTGCATCACTATGTCCTCGGCATGCTTGCTGTCGGTTTTTACAACTATCTTCTATCTGTAGCCAGGTGCTCAGAATGACTCTATTTGCAACCACAGGAAGGCTAAACATCATTCACCAGCATAGAATTAGTTAGCGGGTGCCTCTTTACTTTAGCAACTTAGTGACAACAAATCTTGACGTGGATTTTGGTCATGCCTTACTTCAGGAAGCCAGTGTGCTGGGTATCAAAGTGTGGGTGTATTGGTGTTCTAGTTTGGGTTTTGCAGCAATATTCATGAGGATTTGCTTTCATTTATGCCATGAAGACTTCCAACATGAAAAGCTGATGATTACAAAAATAGATCTGTGATCACTCCTAAGTTCACAGCGGGTTTTTGCCTAACTTTATAGTGCCACAGTGTGTTAGCTTGTACGTTTGAGGAACCATCAGTGTGATAATACTGCTTCTACGTTCTTTAATGTAACTGCTTGTAAAGCATAAAATAACAGTTGGTTTGGCATTCAAAACCCATGTAGATCTTAACCTGACTAACACTCTTATCAGCTTCATATAGAAGGATGTCTGTTTTTTAATTACCGTGGCCTTACCAAGCAATCAAGTTGTGTGACACAGAAATGTGGATTTTCATTTTAGGGTTGTTGGGGGTTTTTTTGAGGAATGTTAAAAAGTATGTGTTAAAAACAAACAGTGAGTCGTCATGGTAAAAATAAAATTAAGTACAGTTTTGTTTGTTTTATTATTTAAATTTCATAATCTGTCATTCAAATGTATTTAAAATTTATTCACTAAATCTGCTGTTTGCTGCAAGACCTGTTTAAAAAAAGTGTCCAAAACTCATTCCTAACTGTAAGTGACTGGTGATATCCTGTAAGTTCTTTTAAAAATTACTTTTTTTAGGGCCAAAT
Source organism: Aptenodytes forsteri (assembly GCF_000699145.1). NCBI lineage: Eukaryota > Metazoa > Chordata > Aves > Sphenisciformes > Spheniscidae > Aptenodytes > Aptenodytes forsteri. Next base: position 2,676,096 of record NW_008795523.1, read on the forward strand.
TCTGGCTTACTTTTCATACTTTCAAGAAAGAAAAAGATAGGCCCATTTACCTAACCTAGGAATTGGAGTAATGCTACCAGTTTTAGTGAACCCATTCCATTTAAAGAATAGAAACTGCCTTCTACTTTATCAAACCCAGTATAGTTGAGAAACATGGTTTGAATTTCAGCTACCTCATGTTTTTTACCTATCCAAAATAAAATCTCATATATTCAATGTGGAATATTTTTCGCAATGACTCTCTTGGTTCAGATTAGCCATGGAATACTCTTACATCAATTCAGAGTGCTTGATAGAGCTTCTAGCGCATGTTGCATCTTCTTTCCAGACTGTAGGGTTGTGTCAGAGATGACTACTGCTTATTCTGGCCCTGCTCTCATTGACATCAATGGCAGCATTTCATTCAGTTGCATAAGGCAGCTGTTGGCCTTTGTTTCTCTAATAAGGAACCCTCCTGCTCTAGTAACAGAAACAGCTGATTTTTTTTATTGTCATTTTCCCTGACTGAGCGTTAATGATATAATGTCTCTTTGAATAGTATTTTTTATCTACTGTTTCCTGATTTTTTTGACTTGTAATTATTGTTTGTACTGATATTTTTTTTCCTTGAGCAATTTCATCACAAACATTCTGGCAAATCCTTTGCTTTTTCAGTTAAAGTTGTAGTAAAAAAACCTGGCAAATGAAATCTGTGAAGTCATGTGGGTACAATTTAGTGGTTACTACTCCTGGCAGTCTGTCCTACCCTTTTGCCAAGGTTTCTGTCACCGTACAAAGTTCAACAGAAGCAAATATGTGCCAGTTTCTCAGCAGGTCCTACCACGATGTATTAGTTTCAACTGAAAACGAGCATGGTTTAAGTTAAGACACCAAGCTGTGCCTTTACCAGCAGACATAACTGCTGGCATGGCAAACATCTCAAGATGAAAACCTTTTAAATTGTCACTGCAAGTACAGGCAGGCTGCAGCAGCTGAAGTTCTGAGATGGAAAAATCACTTCTCATTGTTCAATGTTATTATATTGTCACTGGCATCTTCATAATTTAAGGTACATCTTACCTGTACAGCTGAAATTATCACTATGTCTCTCTTTATATAATACAAAATTTTATAATGGACTCCTCATGAATGACACTACAGGGCCCAAGTTCCAACTTCTTTTGTCTAAAATGACTTGTGTTTTCAAATATGTATTTTGGCAATGAATTACGGCTATATACTTATACGATATTTACAGATGAATCTTGTGATTAATCTTATTTGACAGCATCTGTTGAAGTATGTGAGGTGCTGTCAGAATTATTATTTAAAAATTAAAATTACAGAACTATCACATGTCGCCAGAATAACCAAAATAAATATGCATACATTTTTGTTCTTAGTGCTCAAAGAATGTAGACTCATAGAGCCATGCAGGCTGAAAAGGGACCTTTAGAGGTCAGCTCCTGCTCAGAGTCAGGCCAGCTAGAGCAGGTTGCTCATGGCTGGGTCCAGTCCAGTTTTGTATATCTCTAAGGATGGAAACTCTACAGCCTCTCAGGTCAGCATGCTCCCAGTGCTTCACCACTCTCATGCTAACCTTTTTTTTTTCCTTGTATCAAGTCAGAATTCCAGCTTGTGCCTTTTGCCTGTTGTCCTTCAACACTGTAGCTCTGAGAAGAGTTTGGCTTTGTCTTCTATGCACCCTTACATTAGGTATTTGTAGATAGCAACGAGCCTTCTCTTCTTCAGGCTGAACAAACCCAGTTCTCTGAGACTTTCCTTGTACATCATGTGCTTCAGCCCATGTACCTAAGGTATACACAGTGTATACTTTGTTTTAAATATTTCTTTTATTAATGAATTACTGAAATGTGCCACTCGTAGAGTCTTTTCCGTAATGAAATGCAAGAAATTCACCTCTATAATCTGTTACTATTGAGGGGTGTTTCCAGCCTTATTTGTGTGTGTGATGGTGACAGAATTAAGCCTCTAAGAAGAAAATGTCCAGAATATTCCTGGCCATTGTTCAATAGCATACCTAGGTGTCGTGGTTTAACCTCAGTTGGCAACTGAGCACAAGAAGAAGAAGAAGAAG
>NW_008795523.1:2678339-2685260 GCF_000699145.1 Aptenodytes forsteri
TTGGGGTCAGCTGTCCTGGCTGTGCCCCCCCCCTTCTTGTGCACCTCCAGCCTTCTCAGTCGGTAGAGCATGGGAAGCTGAAAAGTCCTTGGCTAGTGTAAGCACTACCTAGCAACAACTAAAACATCGGTGTGTTATCAACTTTGTTCTCATCCTAAATCCAAACCACAGCACTGTACCAGCTACTAGGAAGGAAATTAACTCTCTCCCTGCCGAAACCAGGACACTAGGGCTGAAATTTTTCTACCTATTTTGGGAAATTTGGAAAGTGGGAGGGTCACTTTAGTCTCTTAACTATGTGTTAAATAGCTGACTTAGGAAAGAAGAAGAAGAAGAAGAAGAAGAAGAAGGAAAAGTTCTGTAACTACAAAGGAAGCTGAAGCTATTAAAATTTGTTAGGGGTTTTCAGTGTGTTTTTTGGTAGTTACAAAACGGCTGTGGCAGCCGTCCCAAACCATATTAAAAAGGGAAGCCCATATATGGAGAAAATTCAGTTTGATGGGACAAAGTTGCTTCTCTTCCTTGTATAGGTGGATTCTGAAGCATATTTTATAGCTTGAGCTTTAGCAATACTGGGAAATTGCCCTTTGTGTTCATGCTGGGACAGCTGCCTAGGTGCAATCCCTTGATATCAGCAAGAAAAGCTATTGTTTTCAGTTAAACAGTACACATTTTTTCCTCTTTTTTTTCCAGGAAGCAGAGGCTTATGGCAGTTTACTTATCTACACAAAGAGTATGAGCTAGCATTCCTGGCTAGCCTCTGAGAGCTGCGAATATGATACATTTCCAGTATGGAGAGAGTCTTAATCAGCTTGACAGGATGACAGGAGCATAGCTGTCCTCACATTAGCAAGCCTTAGCATTATAAACATGGCTTTAACCACCAATGCTACATGAAAACTGAAAGAGCGCCATCAAAATACTGGTCTTTCTCCTGTGATCCTAAAAGATGTTCTAAGGAACCAGACAGTAAAACAGCTACAGACCCCAATGTGACAGTTTCTCAATTTCCTTGAAAAATTAGTTCCTGAACACTACTGCCTTCTTTGTCCATCAAGTTTTTCTTTTCCTTATTTCTACTTTCTTACGTGTCCAGCTAGAATAACTTTAAATTACAGCTCTCTTTTTATGTCCATTGTTACAATCAAAAACCCAAAAGCTTGATCTTGGAAGATTTTCCCACACACACACATTTTTCACTGAAAATAAACATAATCCCTCCAGATGTTTTCCAGAGAGGGGAAGTTTGGGAGTGTAACTTGGCGTTACGGCTGCTCAGAGGCAGAAACTGTTGGAAGGTCTGTGAGCATCACGGTTTGCTACAAATACAACAGTGCTGTATATACAGTTCTTTCAAATTAAGCTTGATTGCAGTTTACCTTCCATTTCTTCAGCCTAGCTTTTTGTGTAACAAGCAAATAGGGGAATAAAAAAGCTTGGTATTAATTTTGAAGACATGGCTTCCATTTTATTTTTCTTTCTTTTTTTCTTAAATAGAATTCTGGGATTGAAAAAGCATTTTTATTTGATGTAGTCAGTAAGATCTATATTGCAACGGACAGTACTCCAGTGGATATGCAAACTTATGAGCTCTGCTGTGATATGATAGATGTTGTGATTGACATTTCTTGTATATATGGGTAAGTAAATTGTTAATGTTTTTCAAAAAACATGTACCTAGAATCTGAATGGCCTCAAAATTAGAATGATGTGGGTATAAACAATAATGAGAATGTGTAATTTGTCAGGACAGGGGAGAAGGAGGAAATGGCAGGCCTCTGAGGTACAGATTCCCTGCCAGCAACAAGCACTGTTCCCTGCCCAACCTCTTTTGTGAACGCCTTCCTCTTTTTGTGCTAATCATTTTATGTGGAGGAAGGGCTGGGAAGTAACCAACCTAAAATAAAAGGAAAAATTAACTTTTTGTTCCTCAGGGACGAATTCAACTGAAGGATGCCTCTCATTTAAAAAAAAAAAAAAAAGTGGGGCCATATTTAGTTTTGTTTACTTTAATAGCTAGTGGCCTCTACTGGCTTCAGAGAGCTGCTTCCTCTGGCTTCAGTTCTCTGTTCATCCTCTTTTCTCTACATGACCTTTGTGGGGTTTTTTTATTCAGTTTCCCCTCCTTATACATTAGCAACTGGAGGTCTCCTGGGGTAGCATGTACATCTCCTTGCAAGTTATGTTTTAAATGGCTTGGCCCTTGGCCAAATGTAATGCCAGCAGGGAAAGGCAGGGGCACATTAAGAATTAGTGCATTAAGATGCATAGGCGTGGAGGCTAAACCACAGCATGCTTAGATCGTGGTAGTCTTTGTTAGCCTTGCATTCTTACCCATTGATAGACTTCTTGCACTCTTGGAGAAGGTATGAGGGAGAATCCTGGTGTAGATGTGCACTAAGCATTAGAACTTCAAAAGAACAACAAATTGTTGAATACCTTTCTAAAATTTCTTAAGTTTGTATATTCTACTGTATGTTTCAGATTTTGGAGTTGGTCACTTCAGTAACTGTACAAGAATTTGTGTTTTACAGAGGTATACCATAAGGGATGCTGATTCTGTGGCATTTTTCTTGTACAGAGAAAGATGCTGCTGTGTAGTTCAAAAGACTATGCATTTAATTACTATCTGTACAACACCACTCTATTCACAAAATGTCACTCTGCCACTGTCTTTGTGTAACCATTTAGCATTTATCACCAGGAATCTGCTTGCCATGTTTTTAGCTGTAGACTAAAGACATGATATTACAATTCACTTCTTGTCCTCTGTTCCTGGAGCATTTGTGGAACTTGCTACCTTAATATATTATTGATACTAATTGTTCTGGGAGGTTGGTGATAACTACCCATTTAACAAGATCTGTGTTTGCATTCAGGAATGAGGATGAAATTACAAGGTATAAAACTAATACAGTGATCATCATGACACATCATCTGCGGAGAAATCTCTTTTCATGATAGGATGTTGCAAAAGCCAACATCTCATGAGGAAAGTCTCATGATGGCTTAAACTATCAGTCAGCTGCCACTGCTCAAGCAAGGTTACTAGATTTGGAACTGTCAGTACAGACTTACTGGTTCACATGTTTTAGATAAAGTCATAATATAGTGCATTGATTAAAAGAAAACAGACAATCTTGTGGTAAATGGTTGGTAACTAATAGAGGAAAAAATAAGGCTCCAGTTCAGGTACTTGGCACTCAAACAATCTGATTTCTAGCCCCAGATCTAAGATTTGATGTGTGATTGGATAATTATTTAATCTCTATGTCTTCTTAGTTTATGTAGTGTGTAGTTTGACGAAGAGTCTCCCTGAAAGGTTAAAATGAAAATTTCATAAAGTCTGAGATTATCTGGTGAAAGAACCAAGGTGGGAGTGCTTTTGTTAGCTCATCTGGTGGCTTATCTTTTCTTGTTTGTTTGTTCGTTTGTTTGAATTTTGCCCCTTAGGCTTAAAGATGATGGCACTGGAACTCCTTATGACAAAGAATCAATGGCAATCATAAAACTGAACAATACAACTGTCCTTTATTTAAAAGAGGTGACAAAATTCCTTGCTCTTGTTTGTTTTGTGAGAGAAGAAAGCTTTGAGAGAAAAGGTATTTTTCCCTTTTCTAGTATTGCATTACTTTTCCATTATATTAGCGAGTTAATGAATAACTGTGGTTGTCATTAGCTAATAACAGTCTCTAGCTTTATCACAAATATTAAAGGTAAGTACAGCTTGATAGAGCTTACATAACCTGTTTAAAGGCATGAGGTATTTGTGCAGGCATTACGATAAGATGAAATCATAAATGTATTTGACAACTTTCTGATATGAAAGCATATGAAAGTTTACATCCAGTACAGTAAAGCTTCCATCTGCAACAGTAGAATGTGTCAGTTTATCTTGGCTAACATTGATTTGTACCTGTTGGTGCCAGCATACGCATTTGGAACAGCTTGTGTGCCATAACCAAGAGAAAATTACTGAAACCGGCTGATAGAAAGAAATATGTTCTTGCTTTTCTCATCTCTGAAAGGAGGCTTTTGAAAAGCTGCATATTTGGGAACTAGATGGCTTTCATCTTTTGCCGTTAAAGTGCATAAAATTTCTTGGTTATCTCTCTGACCCTGGTCAAGGTCAATACTGAAAGCTTATTTCATAATTGATCTGCTCACTGGCATGATGTTCACTGAGTTACCGGTGTTAGTGAAATGCCCTGAGACCAGAACTGAGCAGTGGAAGAATGAGCCATCACCTGGGCTTGTGTCCCCATCTTGTGATATTAATTTACCAGTCAGCGTTGGTGCGTTTGTGAATGCAGCACTCATGCCGTATCTGCTGGGCTGTTTGACAGGCTATTTAGCTTTTATTTTATAGAACTTCAACTGGTTTAATTTCTCCTTAATACCTGTACCACCTTTATTATCTATGAATGTTAGATGTGGTCACTTTCTTTTTTTGCTGTAAGTATAAGAAGTGTTACTTTGACATACCTACTAACAACACTGTTTCAGAAAAGACACCATATTGAATAAACACCCATTAGGGTTTGTCCATGACTCTGTCAGGTTGTTGTTTCTACGTAGTTTGGGACACTTAGTGCTGTAGCCTGTACTCTTTTAACAGTACAGTTCTGGTATTATAATGCAGATTAGCTTTTGGTGCCTGGTGATTTCTACATAATATTTTGTCTGAACTCTTGGGAGAGGGAAAATAATTCCTGGAAAAAAAATCAAGTGTAACATGGTGGATTTAAACCACTTAAAATATTTATCATCTCGTGTTAGGGAAATTGAAATGGAAAACACTGCAGTGTTTGAGTTAAGAAAGCTTATGGCATTAAACTTGAATGAGGTCATAAGCTCAGTACCAAAATTCTAAAATTGTATTGCAGTATTACACAATTGTAGCACCCAGTAAGTCTTCCGATTGACTACCAATATGGCTTTACAGCTTTTCTGTGGGATCACATTCAGCCCACTCACATGGTAATATTATCTGCCTATTATGTATGTATGTAATCTAACAGCATGTCTGTTGTTTTATTTTTTAATTACTATGTAAGATGAAATATAGCTGGCTGTTACTTGTTAATATTTCTATCCAGTATCTATTTCAAAGCTTATGCATTGTCAAAAAAATGAAAATTCTTTGATTACTAGATGCTACTTATTTTTATCACAGTTATTCTGTAAAGCAAATTTACAAAATGGCACCGTAAGAAAGATTTTAATTTTTCTTGTAGTATACTGAGCACTTCTCCAAAGCTCTTTATTAAGTTAAGGCTTTGTTATCTGCCAATGAACTTCTATTTGTTTTCTCTTAAGACTAATAAGTATATTTAATGTTGGACGTAGTATGAAACTATAATGCTCACTGAATTATTTGTATTTATCAAATGTGCTTTTGCTTAGCACATAAAAAAATGCCTGGAAAATTCACTGATTATGACCTCCAGAGAGACAGTGTGGTATTTCACTAAATGTAGAATATAAGTAATTTTTTCATTACCTCATTTGTATAAATGTCTCTATTAATATGGAAAACATTTCTGTCTCTGTAGGATTAATAGACTACAATTTCCATTGTTTCCGAAAAGCCATACAAGAAGTATTCGAAGTAAGAATGAAAGTCGTAAGATCTCGAAAACATCAAAGCCACATGCAAAAAAATAAAAGACCCACTCCCAATGGGACACCAAGAATGCCACTGTAACTGAGGTTTTCTGGCAATGTGGCAAGCAAAGTTTTCGTGAGGTTGATGTTACTTCTGCATCTCGTTGCACTGAGTGAAGAGGAAAACAAATGGGACTGATGTATTATATGAATTTTCCCTGAACGTTCAGAAAGCACTGTTTAAATATTTTTATCCAATCAGTTTTTTTCATATAGTGAGCACTTTGGGCAAAATGTTGTATATATAAGCATTGAGGTGAACACTTGTAAGAATTTTCTTAATATATGCTGTAAAACTTTTTCATGCCATATTAAGAAAAAACAGCTGTGACAGAAATACTGGGTACATAATTTGCACTTTTTCATGTTTTCCTTGTGGAGTTGGACTTTGATAAACTTAGTTTTTATGGTGATTTTGATGCATGGTGTCAGGTAAAATGTATGCTGTAGTTTATTTACCTGCTACAATCAAATTGGTTAGTAAACAATTAAGAAAACTTGGTACAATGCCTTTTAAAATTTGTGACAGCTAATACCTAACATTCATACAGATCTAATTTTGTATATTTTTCAATTTGTAAACTGAAGAATAATTTTGAAGTATTACAGCAATAAGCACCTTACCAGGGATCATAACTGGTAGGTAAACATTAGCTTTTGTAAAACAGGCTTTTGGCCAAATTTCATCCGGAGTTCTCCATAACACTGGTCATGCCCTCTGTTGGGTCTGTTTTTATTATTTACCTCAGCATATACCACTAAAATACCTTTCTATAAAGATAATTGTTTTGTAAAATGGTTGTATGTTGTTGCACTGGTATTTTTATAAGGCTTCAGAGGAGGATGTTAAATCAGAAAGGTTGAATTTACATTGCTGAGTTTGTTTTGAGAGCCTGCACATCCACAGTTGGCGCAGCGAAGAATCTGTATGTATTTCCACCCTGACGTTCTGATGTACTGATAGGAAGTCCTAAAGATGTGAGCACTGGGTTCTGATTCCCTCTAATAGGGGTATGTCTGTGATTGAAATCAAGAAGAGACCATTAAAATGAGGACTGGACAATCTACCTGCTGTAGTAATCAGCATATATCACTACTTTTTATTTTAATATTGAGCATGGGCAGACTTGCCACAGGGTCAGCCAGGACAGCAGAGCACTCTCAAACCTAAAAAGAAGTAAAACTTACTTTCCGAGTTCTGTATTCACTGGTTTTGTTTAATTAATGATAGAAAATTATAGTTTCTAGTCGGAA
>NW_008795523.1:2685494-2689423 GCF_000699145.1 Aptenodytes forsteri
TAGAAAATTATAGTTTCTATTCGGAAGGAGCAACTCTTTTTTAACCAGTCCCACCACAAACCAATTGCATGCACGGTCCAGCAGTGTTGTCAGCAGCTCTTGGGAGTGGGAAGAGCTTGATCTGAATGGGAGGCAGCTTGCCGTACACCAGAAACAGGTAAGGGGAGCTATACCTCACTCATTCATAACTGATCTGCCCCTAGCTGAGATAGCTCTGGAGACAGAAGGGAAGATGGAATTTGAAAGTTTTCTCTTAGCCAAGGTAAGGCGTAATGCCGCATGTCTGTCAGTGAGTTAAGAGCCCCCCGTGCTTGCTGGCTTCTGTTGAACAAGGAGGGGTTTAACCTGTGGTAAGCAAGTCTAAATTCAGTTGTGGTTTGAATGCAAATGCAGAGTTTCTGTATGCTATATATTGACACATCTTGAGGCTCTAGCACTATACTGAATATATGAGCCGGGAGAGCCAGCTGTCATGAATGCAAAGGCTCTCCACACAAACATCTGCCAAAAGGGAGACCAATAGTTTCCAAGCCCTTTACTGCTGCTTGATGCACATGACTTACCTTTTTGGAACAAATTGGCTTTTTTGGCCTGAGTCTACTGAATATATATGGAGTTCTTAGAAAAAGGTGCTAGTCCTTGGATGGACCTCAGCTCCATCAAGGCTCACTTGGCAACTAATGCAGTTCTAGGTGCTCAGGAAGGTGAGAAACATTGAGCATAGCCAAAAGTACCAGTCCTGGTGCCAGTGTGAGGGATAATGACAGTAGCTGTAATCAAAGTAGAATGCTTCAAAAATACAAAGAGTTCAATTCCTTTCGGTACTGTCACCACCTGTCATCTTAGATGAGGGCAGCTCTTCTGACCAACCCCTCAGTTAAAGTAACGCAAAGCTGTCTTCAGAGTTCACCACAGCAATGGTGGGTAAGAGCCAGCTTTTGACAGCTCTCCAGTCCCCAGGACTTTCATTGAAGCGCTGCCATAATTTCTGGCCACACATTTGCCTTTCATTTTGTTGAGACCCACCATTGGGTCACACTCTCTGTCCTTCTCCCATCGCTCCTTCAGGTATACGTGACTATGTGGGACAAAGAACACCCACCAGGCTGGACCTGACTTTTTTTTTTTTTTTAAATAAAGTATCTCATCATACTGGCTATGGTATGAATTCTAACTAAAGAATGTAGTTTCCATACTTTTGGCCTGAGTTCTATGTAGCCATGCATACCCTTGTATTTAGAGACTATCAACTTACTTAAGACAATTAAGTTAGCTCTTGTAGTCCCCTCCAGAATTTGGCATAGATTACGTTGCATAATTTAATGAAGGTGACTTCAGCTAATGTATAAAATTTCTAATTGGATATTATCAGAGTAAGCATAATTTTTATCAGATTACTTATGTTTCAAATATGTTTAATTATAAAATGAAAGAATGTTAAAAATGCATTAGTTTTATTGTTTAACGTTGGTATTTTCAGTTTAGGTGATGACTTGTGTGTTTCACTTTTGAGTACTCATTTCCTACTTAGTACCTCAGATTTTCATGTTCTAGCTGAAGTGATTAAGCACTGAGTGAGGCGTGCAAGGTTGGTGGTTTTTTTAAAGAACATATTATTTCAAATCTCTTGCTTTTTCTTTTAAATTTTATTGAGATTTTAGTTTTTATTTTAGAGGGATGAAATACCCCATGTGCTACATGAGACAATTCTGACAAGGCAGTGTTGAGATACCTTCTTTAAAATTAGAAATTGTGCAAGAAGTAATCACTTCCCAAATAGTGCAGTATTTCCAAAATACCTGATCTGTGAGTCTCCATTTTTATAGGTCATCGGAGTTGTCTAGACATAGTAGGGACCATTATTGAACTAGCCATATCTCTTTAAAACACTGGTTTAGAATAAACCCAAACCAATTTACTCTCCCCGAGACACTTTAAAGTCAGGAGCTGAATAACTGTACAACATTGGTTCCAACAACTTGTTGTAGCTGAGGAAACCTCTGTAAGTAATTCAGTAGGCAGCAGCCCAGAGTACTTAATGGATTCTTTGAAGAGTTAAAATGCCTCCTTGAGCATGCACTGGAATGTGGCTGTTTAAAGTGCTGGAATGTCTTTCTAAAATTCCGTGATTACAGACGTGCTGTGCATTAGCACGGAAGTGTAATCAGCAGGAGCAAACTACTCTGATAAAGCATAATTCAAATGGATCATTTGAGATCTCATGTTTTGTGATAGAATATTTTTTTTTTCTCATTAAAACAAGAATTCTGGGTTTTCTTGCTTGTGAAATTGCACTCCTGTGATAAAGTTTTATACTAAGGGAGTTCATTCTGTGAAAGTACTGCAGTGATTTTTAAAAGAAATTTTAAAGAACCTATAAACTCCCTCCATTTTTATATGCATCATCAGATTAAGTTGAAGAATTAAAGAAAATAACCCTAAACAGATCATCATATACGTTAGCAACTGTGCTTACGTATATTAATGACATATTTACTGTCCCTGTCATTTGCAATAGTCATTGTAGAATATTTTTTTCTTAAATTGAACATTTAGGTTTTTCCACTTTTGTACTGAATGATGTGCATGGCATTATTACATAGTGATTTTTGTTGCTGCAGCTTTATCTCTGTCCTGTTCGATGGGGAAACTGGATCATTAACACCAAAATTTCTTATTCAGATTCTAAGTATTTATCGATAGCCACACGTGAATTTACTCCGTTACAGACAAACACATCAACTTCACCCATTTCAGCTATGTAGAAAATGAGAAATAAGCTTGGCTGGGAAATTCTTTTGGGCTTCTCTGATATGGTGGCATATGGTTGACATCCCACTTCATTTCCCACTGTATTAATATTTGCACATTAGCTCATGCACATATCTTCAAATGACTACATTTAAAAAAGACTCTAACAGACTGTTTCTTTTCATTTGTTTTCTCCCTGATATCTTCTGCGTTACCTTTCTCATTTTGCTCTCTCTGTATACATGTTTCCTTGTAAACAGGTCAGATAGATACCCAGTCTCCTTGGTTCCTGCCAGCCTGTTCTCTTTGGCTTATAAGCATTATGAGCTACAGGCTAGGTCTTGAGCAAAAAGCTACTGAAAAAATACTGTGTACAAAAATATCTAAAATGTATAAAATCCATTACATGCTACTAACATCCTTAAAAAGATACAGCATATTTATGTAATCTTGGTATGCATGCACACCATAAAGTACGTGTTCATATTCAAGTTACAGTTTATGCTGGCAGTCAGATTTTAAACATTTCTTAATCATCTCCAGAACGTATTTTAAAATAAAAGATTCATATAGATAAATATGTCCAGGGAAAAAAATTTATCTAATGCAGCAGTCTGTCACAATGTGTCTTGGACTAAACTAACATATTTTTGATAAGGTAAAAGATTTTCAGGAGACTAGTCAGAGGAGATACTCTACTGAGTATTTTCCTTAATAATACTAGGAGCTGCTATGAGAAGGATTATTTATTTCAGAATTGTTGAGTACCAGAAGGTAGAGAAAAAAACACTGATGTCCTTTTTTTTTTAAAAAAAAAACAACCAACAACTAAACAGCCTAAATTGAGAAGGGTTGGGATTAAACATCTCATAAATGAGTGCAAACATGAGAGACAAAAAAAATACAGTAGCCTAGTGTGTAGGCCAGAACATTTCATAGTGTATTCCAAGCTGCCTTCTTTCACAAAATGCAGGCCAAGAAAAGACGATGGGCTTATCACAACAAGATGTACGCGTGTACGTTGAACCATGGTGGGTGAGGTGGTCTGGGCGAGCTCAGTTGCACTGTATGGTCCTCAAATGTTCCTCCTATGTTCTCCTCTGGAGAACAAGTCTTATGAGGAGCGGCTGAGGGAACTGTTTAGCCTGGAGAAAAGGAGGCTGAGGGGAGACCTCATC
>NW_008795523.1:2690056-2698011 GCF_000699145.1 Aptenodytes forsteri
TGGTGTTGGGTTGACGGTTGGACTCGATGATCTTAGAGGTCTCTTCCAACCTTAATGATTCTATGATTCAAAGGCCCACGTAGTAGTGCCCCGGCAGTGACTTGCAGGACAGTAGCAGAGCTGCCTTTGCTTTTATAGCAGGATTTACCCTTTATATAGATTTTAATCTCCACTCACTGCAAACTAAAAGCCATTCTGGACTCTGCTGAACTAAAGGGTAGTGTCAGTACAAATATAAGTATAAACCAGGCATGAATACGTTCACATTGGAAATCGGAAATGGATTTCTAAAGCAAGAGAGCAGCGATGTTCTGGAGCCTCTGCTCAGCACAGGGAGAGCAAACAGCCTGACTCTGTCCAAGAGGAACCTCAGCTTGTCAATGAAAAGGGTTATAAGTTGTGAGCATGCCAATTACCTGAGAGTGCTAGCATCAGGGAATGCTATAGTCCTAACTCACTTTCTCATCAGCACTGCGAGTTTCTGACCCAGATGAACTCATGTTTGCATGTAGGTGTTTATATGTCAGGTAGGTGTCCACTCAGCCAGTACCAACTCATTCATCACTGCAAGTTTATGTTCTTGGTCCTAATTAGGCTGCCTTCTTGCTCCTTCCCACACAAAACCCGAGTCTCATACCTAGTGCGTGCTTCCTTGATAAATACTGCTGTAGTCCTTCCTCAGCTTTCTGTTATTCCAGATAACTATCCAACGGTTTGGGAGTCAGTAATGCTTTCAGAGTCCTTCACACCCAATGCTGTGAGTTCTCTTCTGCAGCTGGGGTTCCTCTAATGCTGCTGATAAAATGGCCTGATCAGATGGAGCGAGTGGTGGATGTCCTAGCAATAAAGTTAAAATCTTAAACCAGCACTTCTGGGGTTTCTAGAAGCCCCGCTGTCCACTTTGGAGTGGTATCATTCAAGGGACCTGACACCTGTGATACAATTCCTACTTTAAATTAACTATTGATTGAATTTTCCCCTGTTGTTCATGCATATCCACATCAGTTTTAGGGACTACTTTGATAACAACCAGAGCCATCTGAGCTGTGGGAAACGTAATCTGTTTCAACTCCTTTTGCAAAGCAGTATACAGAGAGAACAGGGGTGTGCCTTCTGCGAAATCCCGTAGAACCAAATCAAAAGGTCCCAGGGGCCAACATCTTTGTCTCTGAACCCTTCACTGAGAGGTGGAACCATACTCTGCTTTTCTGCAGTGCCCTTTTCAAAGACTGACTCATCCTCTGGCGAGCCAAATTGTCTGATACACAAATTGCTCCTCTTTCAATACTCCCTTCACAGCTGCTCAAACTTCTTTTGACTGCCAGTATGCCATTCATCACGCTGTCTGGTCTCACATCCTAAGTGCTGATTGCCAGCTCTGCAGCAGAGGCACATGAATCAGCTCACTCCCACCAGTCCTGTTCCCCTTGCTCAGCACTGTTTCCAGTCCTGTTCCTTCAGCAATTTCGTTTCATATTTCAGTTCCACATTTTCTACCTATAAAGCAGCAGTCGTCATTCCAAGTTCTGCAATTCTTCATAAAGCCCATTATGCAAAAACTTGAGTATTGGCTTTAAATTTACTGTTCTCTTGACAGATTATAAATGCCTTTCCTGCTTTTCTTGGTGCACCCTCTGCCATGAAAGCTTCCCGCTCCCATGAACTGAGTGCATGCTTAAAAGTTCCTCAGGATGGGAGAAGTTTGTTCCCTTCTCCTCTCCGCTCTTTATATTGCTACCATTAATAGTCCCCATAAAATCCAAGCTGTAAACCTCTAATTTGAATAGTTACGACAACACCAGGCAGCACAATTGTTTTCAGCTTTTGTTATTCCTCTTTCAGAATAACAAAATTCCTCTGCAGCCTGCATCCCCTGCCAATCTGCACCCCTCGTGAGTCACTTTGCTAGACACCTTCCACCATCTGCAGAAAAACCCTGCAAGCAGATACACACAATTTAAAAGTGTAAAGTAATAATTTATTGATTAATACAGGCGGCTATGACTAGCAAGCTACTGGACTAAGCATTAACATGCTCACCTCCCCCTGCAAGACACCAGATAAGTCTTCACTGGCCAGTGTCACCAAACTGCCATTTTCTGACTCTCCGCTTTTCCCTTCCAGCATTTTATACCTTTTTACATCAGTGTTTTTCTTCTGGACCTCATCTCAACAACCCTGCCTCCATCTCTGGCTCTGCCTTAATCTTGCCTGGCTCTGCTGTGCAGTCCTTTCTCATGGTGCAGCAATCCCCTGAGTGTGCTGAACCAAGGCTACGGGGCTGGGCCCTACCAGGGCTGGGCCCTACCAAGGCTGGGCTGTGGAGCTCAAGCAGCTGAAACTGCAGAGGGAGGTGACTTGCTAGCAGGTGGTGGAGAGCAAGTTAGTATGGTCGGCTGGAGCCCAGAGAGCAATGCAATTTGCCAGAGGGTAGACATGTTCGGCCAGCAGAGCCACTCTCTGGGCTTTCTTCACTGTGATGATTAGGGATTTAGTCCAGTTGCCCACATGGGTCCCTCGTGTCATTGAAGGTGCTCTAGGCACTCCACCTGGCCTTCAGCTACTGCTTCGTTCAAAATGGCACCAGTATCCCATATCATACTTTTCTGCTCCATATGGATGTCTGGCATACCTTAGGATACCTCACATAGCATCAGATGCTTATGTGTGTGCAATTTAATCAAGCCCTAGATTTCCACTAACCATCTGAGAAACGCCTGGGCGTCCCAGATATCTACAGGGGGCTGGCAGAGACAACTGATAACTCAACATGTCTTGGTTAATGACACAGTAAGCTTTAATCATCCTTATACTGATTGTAAAACACTTTTTGAGGAGCTTTAAATGAAGAGCCTGCTCATAAATCCTTTATTCCCATTGCTGAGTCAGTAGGAGCTGTATGCAAGCAGCTGTACGCAAGCAGGCACACACAAGTTCCCATTAGAGTCATGAGTAACATTTTTGGAATGGATGGGGTGGAAACGCTGCTTGATGGCAGTTCAACAGATGTAATCCTGACTGCTTTCCCTCTGGCTGCCATGTATTTGTGAAGACAGATGCTCCCTTCCCAGAAGGAAGCATATGGGAGTAAGTTGAAGAGAAGGGGTGTGGCAAGCAACTCACACAAGGAAAAAGTGACAAAAAGAAAATGTGGGGCCTGAAGCCCTGAAGAGGGAGGATCATGAAAAACTGGCTGCATGAGTCAAAGGCTATGCCTGGTATTTTCTCCCTAAATAGTGGCAAAGGAGCAAAATAATTTTTAATCTGAGTAGTTCACAACTACTCTCCAACTATCTAGCTCTCTCTGCATTTTGCACGGTAAAGAATGTGCACCAGAGAAAATTTCTGCCGTTATCTGTAGTCACTAAAGATAGAGTAACTAGATCAGGGAAGTCCAGAGTCATGAACACCTGTCACTCGGACAGCAGCTTCAGCTTTGACTTGTGCCTTTACATGTTTCTTCTGAACCAGAAAACCATCTGAACTATTACAATGATGAAGCCAGAGGGGTGTGAGTCAAGTGGCTAGCGTGACTCTTCCCATTCTTCAGGGGGGGAAGAAAACGTGAGAAATATGTACCTTTATTTTGACTTCACGTAGTGTGGACTACTGCAAGATGTTCCGCAAACTCTGCACTGATGGTCCAGACCAGGCACCCGCTTGCTTGGGCAGTTACAGCAATCTGGTAACTTCTTCCCTCATTCTCTTTCTTCCATTTCTGAAACAATGCTAATTAAAAGTCAGCTGGCAAAGCCGCCCGTTTTGTGAGATGGTTGCTTTAGAAATAAGCTTGAAGAAAACAGTAATCGCTTTCCTGAGAAGCACCATGCGTCTGTGCAATCGCTGCAGGGCATTGGTTACACAAAGCTGTGCTTGTTTTTATCCATGAGGAGGAGGTGCACTTGTTGAATCCAGATTTACCAGGTCTGAATTCACATAAAGGATTCTAAAAGCTGAGACTGTATTAGTCACCAATGAGCACAATAATGCTTTCTCTTCCAAGTGAGTCATATCTATTCCCACTGGTAATATAGGCATATTAATATTAGATTCCTTAATTCCATTAGAGTTTAATTCTACAGCCAACTGTCTTATTGAAAGAGTAGCATTATAAATGAAGCAAATCGCTGTACATTTTGTGAATTGGTGGAAGCAGAGTGTGAATGCTTTGTACAAAGAACTATTGTATTTTCATAAGCTTTTGTGATCTCAAACCTTCTCTAGAAGAAATTATTTGTAGCTGAGTTTGAGACAGCCTATGAAGCATACAAATCCCACTCTGAACTGACTTTAGGTAATCACCCAGCGTATAGTATACACGGTTGAAATGTTCCTAACCTCACACAATTATATGACCTGCACAGAGAAATAAATCACAGTTCAATGTCTCATTACCTAGCTTAATTCCCCGAGATCTGCAAGAATGTACACTGATGCATCAGACCCAAGTGCAAACCCTGAACCCCTGTGTCACACAGATGTCCTGCCTCCAAGACAAAGGAGAGGTTTCGGGAGTAACTCCCTGTTTGGGGGCTCCTGCTAGAGGCCTCTTGGCGTCCATCCCCCCAACTCCGCATGCTGAACTCTGCGATTCCCATTCCTACCTGCTGAACTCCCCTCTTGGCCCTTTAGCGTCAGTTCAACAAGGGTCTTAACTTAAAAATAACAGGGTCTATCGACTGAAATGTTTGTAATTCTTTTAAACTGAGGGGAAATGCACAATACATTTGTATCAGATATAAAGCTATACATACATATGAAAATAACTAACTATAACTGTCTATAACATAGATGACTTAGCCTAATCCCCCTTTGCAGCTAATGGAGAAAACCAGTAACTTTTAAAGCACGATTTGTTGGATCTACAGCTAACGTCTATGCCAGGTAAGATGAACTCTGCTGTAAAAGCTCCTGGTTCTCTCCATTAGCTGTAAAGTGGTAATCACCCCGGAAATGTATACCCATAGTCTGCAATTGTCCAGGGGAATTCTGCCCATCTGTTTAGTCCGATTTGGCCTTTCTTCCACAGTAGAAATGTCTGCAATTGAAGAATTATGCATTTTATCAAACCTTATGATTGTCATTAATTTTGTAATATGCATTTTATCAGACCTTATGATTGTCAATAATGTAATATTTTTTGCAACAGAGCGGCCTATATACTTCTTTGCTCTGAAGCTAGGTGGCTGTATCAGAATCTCTGCTTTCATCCAAAAGAAAAAAAATTCAGTACACTACAACTGCAGAAAAGTACATAGAAACACGAGCGAAAACATCTTCTTGGGAACTAGAAATTAAAAAAAAACCAACTAGAAATGATTTGGGGTTTTTTTGGGGTCAAACTGAAGCCTTACTTCAATGTAAACCATTTACTAAAAGCAAAACAGTTTTAAATATTTTGAATTGTCAAAACCGATTATTCTTGCTGTCCTGCAATCGACTTGGTAAAGTTGTACAAAATCTTTCTGCAAGGATTCAGTGTGGCATTAAATAATGAAATCTTTGTTGCAGCAGTGTTCACGCGAACTTTCAGTTTCTATATGCTTCAGCTGAGCATGTTTATTTTTTCAGCAAGCTAGATCATATGACAGGATACACAAGCTACATGAAGTGCTGCCAGCATGTGGGATTTGACTGCAATTTTTCTACTATATTTGGTATTTGGTTTTAAAAAATCACAAGTTGTAGCACAAAATGGCTTCTTCATGCAAAAGTCTAAACAAAAGGCAGATGAAAACACAAATCCAAATGGCATTTTTGACCAGAGGTGGGAAGAGGAGGGACACTGACTATGCAAGAGCTCTGCAGTGCCCGCTCCTCGTCTGCCCCAAGCAGCTGCTGACATGTGGGGCTGTGAATTAAGCCCCAGATTTCTACCCCTATGCTGACTACCTGACAGGAATCGGTGGTTTCACCTGGCAACATTCACTTCTTGCAGCTCTGACCTTTAACTAACAATACGCCTGAAAATGAAAGCGGTCTCATACTGCTAGCTCTGCACAATTTCACATGGCGACTACCCCAGCACCCAGCCAGGCCATGATGTAGCTTACTTAAATGGGGAAAATGTGTACGTCCTGTCAGTGAATTTCTGTTACTTAAAATTTAAGGCTATTCAGCTTATTTTGAAGTGTTTAGCTGTCATGTAGTTACAGTGACTGTGTATTTCTTTTTTTAGCTAAAAGCCCAAGTTTCATGTTAACTGCAGGTGTTTCCTCCTTGAACTATACAAAATGACATTGTAAGTGCGGCCAGGGTCAAAGGCCAGAACCCAGAAGAGAACGCTGAACTCCACATTACTCTTAACTAGTTCACAATAACTATCACTTCTCGATTCATGACATTATTCACATTATAATACCATTTTTTAAATTACTTTCTATCAAAGTAGATCCCAGAAATTTTTACATGGAAGTCAATTTCCAAAGGCAAAATACTGCTCTCCTACTGTGGGGAAGGGCAAGATTTAGTCACAGATGGTCCCAGAGCCCTTCTCCCATTGCACAGCAAGATGGCTCTGGCAAACGAGGAAAGATGGGACATACCTGCTAAGAATGAGCAAAATAGTTTGTAAACATGACACCCAGTGCCTGCAGCTCACCATCTCGAGCAATCAGATCAGCCAGTGCTAACCAGACATGCTGAGATGTCATCAAGAATTGTTGTCCATTAAACATACCCTGGGGTGCTTTTGGTGTAAGGGAGAACCGCAAGGTCTGACACCGTCCTTTCCCTTGTGCTATAAATGTTGTTCACTCTATACATTATTTGTAGAGGTTTGTCCTGTAAAAAGGGAGATCACTTTGCCCTTTTGAAAATTCAGCTACTTGTTAAGGTGGAGTAAAGTTGCTTTATTCATTTATGGCTGTTACCAAAATGTCAATATGCAACAGAACAGGAAGAGTAACGCCTTGTTTTGCAAATCTGAAAATATGAGGATGTGAAAAAAATATACCTGCTCAACTGCTTTTCTTTACAACTGTTTTCTGTTGCTGTTCAGTCAAAGAAGGGAAGAGGAAAAGAGAACTAAGACATCAAAACGTGAAAAAATTAGTTTTATGAAGATGATTAGGAAGAATATAAAAGTAACGTAGATGAAATTAAGGACAAATCATGAGCTAGAAACAAGAAAAGCTCAGATGTGTTTCTTATTTACAACTGGTAGTGAATTAAAGGGAAACTGAGACTGCTGACAATATGACCACTTTAATTTGTTATGTATTTCTGTAGCTATAACTGTTAAAAGTGCTATCCCAAGTGTACTGTGGCTGTAACCAAGTGGCAGAGAAACTCAAGTTGTAGATGCAAACAAAAATTCCTCTGGCACTGTGGGATGGGCAAGGGGATCTGCCCATCAAGTCAAGCTCTTGCTGGTAATTTTTTCCTGAACTAATAGTCCTTGGTGTATGACACCATTTCAGTCTTTCATGATCCTGAAAACCAACAAACAAGATGCTACTGAGTCTTACAGTATGGTTAAGTCTTTTGGGTGGGTTGTTGGTGGGTCTGCGGAGTCCTGGAGTCCTTTTAGTCCTGGACTAAAAGTCCTTAGTCCTTTTCTAAGCCCCCAGTTTTCAAACCAATCTACTCGTGCTATGAGGTCGAGGCACCTCGCCCCATGACCTCTGCGGCTCAAGGCAGAGACGAGACGGGGTCGCGGGGGGCATTTTCACTATTGCAGCCACCACGGCAGAACTGCGGCCTAGTGACTGTAGCATCATGTCCCATCCCGGCTGCGCCTGGAGTCGCGGTCTGCTGTGGGGCCCGAGTGTCATCCATCGCTGCTGGAAACCGCGTTCTTCTTCCACGCTGCGACAGAGAAGGGGGGGCAGCTTGGGAATTTTAATTTGTGTAACACAACCGAATAGTCACCAGCCGCCGTCCGTGCCCCGGCCACCCGCCCACGGCTGCGCGGCCTGCTCCGGGCCCCGGCTGGGCGGGCCCTGCCGAGGGCC
>NW_008795523.1:2698743-2715910 GCF_000699145.1 Aptenodytes forsteri
CCTCCCGGGGCGCGGCGGGACAGGTGCAGCGGCCGGGCCGAGGCCGCGGTGAGGGGGAGGGATGGGGGCCCCGGGTCCCGGCGATGCCCGCGGGTGTGGGTCAGCTGCGCGCCGGGGAGGTGGCGGCGTTCAGGCGGAGGCTGGCTGGGTCGCTTCTGCTTCCCAGTGCGATGGCGTTGAAAACTCCCTCCGAGCTGTAATTCGGTTCAAAACGCCCTGGCTGCCTGGTGTGTGTGTGTGCGCGCCCACGCTTTTTTGCTGGTTCGTGGAAGCATGCCTTTGAACTTTCTGTCAGGTGGCTGTGCCCTGTTCCCCTAGGTATCGCCTCCTTTCCAAGTAGGTGCGTGTAAGGGGACAGATTGCCAACGACAGCTTAGTCTGTGCAGCATAAGTTTGTTTTACAGAAGTGTTACTGTACACACTGTATTTACATACATGTGTGCGTGTGTGTTTGTTCATGGGATTCCATCTTAAAATTCATGCCTTATAACTCCTAGACTTTCCTTTGAATCCTTGAAGTGAGAGGGATGCCTCGAGATGTGGGAGATGTCTTGAGAAACAGCACTGGAAGGGAAGGTTTTGCTTCCTAGGAAGGGCAATTTGAGGACAGGTTGAGTCCCTCGCATATGGCTGTGTTGGAGCAGTGGCCTCTCACCAGCTGTGCCGGGCTTCACCTCCTGGGAGCTGCATGTGCAGCTGGGGGCCTGTTGCTGCTGAAGCAAAACCTCTTCCACAGCTTGTAAGGGCAAGTTGGGTTTGTGTGTTGGTTGCTGTCCTGCCCCTGCTTTCCCCTAATCTGGTTTTGGGAAGTAGGTGTTATCAGATTCATATTGTTATGATGAATGGTGGCTTTATTCTTTAATCATACTGTCTTATTACCAGCATGTCATGTGCAGCTGGGGGCCTGTTGCCGCTGAAGCAAAACCTCTTCCACAGCTTGTAAGGGCAAGTTGGGTTTGTGTGTTGGTTGCTGTCCTGCCCCTGCTTTCCCCTAATCTGGTTTTGGGAAGTAGGTGTTATCAGATTCATATTGTTATGATGAATGGTGGCTTTATTCTTTAATCATACTGTCTTATTACCAGCATGGGAGGTGGGGAGAAACTTAACATTATGATGACTTGTACCTTACAAATGTAAATGGCAGGCTTTACAAAACATGCCTCATGTGGATGATATATCTGTTGCTAAATTATGTCCCTTGCCCTCACACCCAAGTTGCATAACTGAAAGAAGGATCACAAAGCAAATGATGTACTCGTTACAGTTTAAAATATCAGGAAGGCTGACTTTTTTTTTTAAGGGAGATATGCTGGATATGTTGCATAAATGAACTTAAAGCCCACATGAACATGATCACTAGTTATGGTTTGCCACGTCACTGGAAAACTGGAAATAGTGGTGGTGTGCTGTATGACGTGCTCCTGGGACCGGGGTGGAGAGGGCAAATATTTGTGGTTTAATTTAAAAATGTTCTTCCCCTCTGTTGTTACTAGTTTTCAAGAGAAAATTATCTTTACTGGAATTTATTTTCAGCACCTATGCTGTTCGATAGCAAAGTGAACCTTATTTGGTTTCATAAGATTCATACAATGGGTCAATTTTGCTTCCTGAAATTAAACATGCTCTCTAGCATACTAATATATTAAATTATTTCTTTCCATATGGATGCTGAAAGTCTACAAATGATTTAAATCACTATAATATGATTTAAATCGCACATTTCAGCAGTCACTTAATATGTGTGAAATCTTTCATTTAAAAAGATGGGCAAAAAGGTATTTGATAAAGAAGAAAAAAGATTTAAAATAAATACGGTTTCTTAAGCAGTTGTTGTTCATTAAAACAAGTTGACTGTAGTTATGTATAGCCATTGCACTTAGTCTGGCACTTTTCTTACTAAGCAAGTAGATAAGCATATGCAATTATTTGATATTTTTCTGTATGTTTTACAAATTCCTATCTTGTTGTGGTTACATGTGCAGTTAATGATGGTATCTTACACTTGCCATTCAACTGAAGGCTTAAGATGGAAATGTAGAGTGCTCTAATATTAAGGTGGTTGTAATTAATGTAAATGCACTGGATACATAAACCCAAATCCACCATGTTTCCTGTTTCAAATGGTTGTGTCACCTGTGGACTGAAGGCATTATTTTGGTAACTGAGCCCTCTAAGGCTTTAGAACTAGTAGCTGTCCTTGTGCCTGTTGTTGTTCTGACTTGAACAGGAAAAAAAACCAAGCTGCTAACCTGTAGGTCCTGGTCAGCTTTAGGGATGTGATGTGTGCTGTCTTGAGACAGAGTGAAGAAAATAATAATTTTGTACCTGCACAAGAGGCTTCTCCTGTTGAAATATGCTTTTGGACTTGAGCAAACTCTGGCTGCGCATGGTGACTTCCATCTGCTCAGTAGTTTTAAAGAGAGCAAATACTACTTAGAGTTTTAGTGTAAGTTATTTTACTTACACTTTGTTTTGGCTTTATCCAAAATATTATAGAGGAAAACACATTTTAAATAGGAAAATTTTGTTAAAAGAAACCTGTGCTTTTATTGATCTTCCTTTTAAGCCAAATTGTGCTGTAGAGCTATGACAGGAGCCGAAGTTCTTCTATGGTTATACATGGCTACATGGATCCCTCTTCTGTGAGTAGGTGTGCTAGACCAGATTGAATGAGGATCAGTTAGGATCTCTAGCGCCTTTCTTTTTTGTGTGCTTTCATATAGGCCACGTAAAGAGCAATATTGCTACACAGCTTTGTCCTGCTGCTAATTGCTGCCAGTCAATATATTAATCTTCTTCCTTATCGCAGTTTCTCCAGCTAATGTTGGTTCATCCCAACGTATCTAAAAGACAGTAACTCTCCACAACATGAAACAAGTAGTTCCCCTGCACTATGTGTCTCTGTCTGCGTGGCAGACAGGTGGTGCTCTGGCAGCTCTCAGTTTATCATAGGTACAGGTCGTGGCCGCTGCAGGTCTGGGCTTGGTGAGGGTGGTGTGCTAAGCTGCTGCTGGCTCCTGTCAGTTACCCTCTATAACGGCAAGGAGGTGTGGGGGCATTCACCTGAAGCTGTCTCCTCACACCATCTATGAATGTGTTTTGGTGTTTGTTTGGTTTTTTTTTAATTTCTTCCCCAAAAGACCATTAATTTTGGAAGGGAAGAAATTTCACACTCCTCACTTCAGGTTTCTTTGTATTGCTTCAATAAGGCAAAGCCTTTTAAGCTGTTGCTTCATATTTTTATGTCTCTTTTTGGCACTTGTAAAAGGGCAAGCTATTTTCTGTCTTAGGATTTCAAAATGGATTAGTCAATGTATATCAGCCTGCTACCATATGGCTGATAAACCTCTCCCATCAATATTAACGCTCAGCTGACTAAAGCACAGACTTCATCCTCTTCGTGCTTCAGGAACATCCCTATTTGCTGAAATTTATAAGACAGCTACTTGGAATAATGTCTTTAGTTTTTTTTTTTTCTAAGAGCTGTGACCCTTAGCCTGCTGCAAGATCAGACACCAAATCTTGTCGTCGCTGTTTTTGTAGTGACAGTCTCCCTCTTTCGTGTAGGATGTTACCAGTCTTCTGAGCGGGTATTAGCACAGACACACTTGAAGAATTAATGAACAGCTACTTACGGTGACTCTCATAAGAGTCCACAAACAACAGTGCTTTTCGTTTGGGTGGGGTTTTTTGTTTGTTTTCAGCAGACCCCCTCATCTAGAATTTGACTAGTGAGGGCACTGGAGGACTGGGGAGAGCACATGGAGGGAGGCATGGCACACATCTTGCATTTGCTGCCCAGGGACGGTGCTTTTGGATCTTAGACACACAGGAACATAACGTGCCAAGATTGTGATCCTCTTAGCCGTTGTCTTCAATACATTTCCTGCTTTTCCTACAAACTATACTTCTCTCTCCGCTCCGTACTTTTTACAAGTAAGAAGTATTCCTCGTCAACAAGCGTGCATCAGTTCTTTGTTAATAAAAAACAGTTAATAGAAAATAGTCAGTAGGTACTGTGCTGCCTAGTACCTTCCGTGTATGAAATAAAGATATAATTTTTAAAAAATAAACAGTTGAATGGATGTTAAAAATTGATTAAAGCTGAAGACATTGTTTGATCTTAGTGCATCTTACATTTGGTAAGTTTTATCTCCCTTTGTGTTGACTGAACAGTTGTTTTGAATTGTAACTACCGAAAGAGTCCTGTACTTCCTGCTGCTCTGAGGGAAATGAGAGCTAAAGGTCTGTTGTTTCGAAGGGCGAGAGGAAAGAGAGAATAGACTAATTAAAAGTATTCGCTTTTTTTTTTTACAGTTGTCAGTACTTTTATATGGGTACAGGAGGCTTGTGGGTCTTGGGAAAGGATGTGTCTGAGACCCTGAAGATGTAAAGCAGTTGGCCTGTCTCTTGGCAAATGGTATTTCCATTTGTTATTGTAGCAGAAGTCAAAGCAACTGTCAAACTGAACTTTAAAATAAAAGCAATTTTAGAACCTATGGCTGCCCCAGACAGTTGTTAGAGTTCTGCAATCGCACATTTCAGTTTTGTAAGAACAATTGTTTTGTCTTGTTACATGAGATCAGCATAAAATGGGAACTTGACTAGGGGAGAACATCACAGAAGCAGTGAATGATGAGCAACATCATTGTCTCCATTTGCTTTTATTTAGACACAGAAGTGTGATTTCTCTAGTATGGAGAAATATTGTTCCGCAGATGATGATGTTTAGAATAATGTCAAAACTACAGTAGACTTCAGTAGAGATGACTTTAAAATGGTGATGCTGTTCACCTGAGACTGGAGTTTTAACTCTTCTTCATTTTGCCCATTTCTCTAGCACTGGAGGATGTAGGTTTGATAAGGTGGTCACTGGCAGTATGGGAAGGATCGTTAGCGTTATGGGTTGCTGGCTTTCTAGTTCTAGGAGACTGAAAAATCTGGAAGTCTTTGCATAGTTTGTTGCAAATATGCCTATTTCTACATATTTCTGTTGCTGAGTTGTCGGAGCAAAGATTTGTGTAGTCCACTGTCCCATCATAGACAGAAGCAGTAGGGAATGCTTTGGAAAAGAGCTTTAAAGAAACAGAATATGTAGTATGTTCTCCTCATCAGCGGTTTAAGGACTTGCCCAACTGGAAATTTCATCTGTCTTCCAGGGATTTTATTTTGGATGGATGCGACCGGGACGTGGGGTTTTTTCATGAAGAAAGATAAGTTATCTCGGTCCTAATGAAACTTTAAATGTGGTCTTGATTCAAAATTAAGGGACTACAAACTGCTATGCAAATTTTCATGAAAATATAGTCACATTTTTGTGAAATGACATATACAGGAACTCAAAAATCTATTTAAAGACAGATGTGAACTCAGAAGGGTTAAGAAAGGTGGGGGCAAAATGAATAAACACAAGGAATGCAGAGGTAGAGGAGAAGAGCATTAGTAATGTGGAGCTCACTTGAAAGTGTGGTAATGTGAGTTTATTTCTAGAGTAGATGCCATTTGACACTCTATTCTGCAAAAGGATTGTAATTTATATTTCAGGGTACTTTTGTCTCAAGCCCCTTCTTTTCCCCCTTTTATTGTTCTTAATTCATTAATGATCACATATCATTCACAGGTTCTAAGCTGTCCAGAAAAATCATGTCCACAATGGAGTAGCTGGCACACAGTGACACTGTGCAGGTCGCTGTGAACCTGTTAGAGTCTCTGTATGTTTAGATTTAATAAAACATTCTCTAGAGTACAACACTACTTAAAAAAAAATACCATTCTCCATATCAAAGAGCTGTAGTAAAAGTATTTCATTACTCTCCAGTCTGGTATGACTCTTTGCTTTAAATATGTTTTCTTGCATGCTTTAGTGACCACATCACTTAGTGATTTTTTTGACTTAAAACATCAAAGCTCATCGAGTGTTATTGTCTTAGGAAAAATCCTATGTACTTTTACACACAAATTTTATCCTGACTTTTTTTTTTTATTGCGTGATCCAGTCTTTGTGCAGTTGAACTACTGACTGACTGTGATTCACTGTTATTTTTCCCCTTACATGAAATTTAAACTTACCTTTAGTAAACGGGACTTTTTTGAATGCGAATACAGGCAGTTTGGGTGAATGGGTTCCCAGGTGCTTGGGCTGCTGCGGGGGACTGGTGGTGGTGGGTAAGCAGGTGACATTGTGCACTGTGAGCTCTGAAGTCACTTGGTGGTTACACCAGCCATGGGTCGGGCACTCTTGGCTCAGTGGTTGGGTATTGAGTGGAGGGGGAAAAACCAAAGCCAGCTGGATTTAAAAAGACTTTCCCAAAATGTCATCCATGACATACGCATCATGTAATTGAAGGGCCTTCATGCTTGTCTCAAATTGTGCGGTTTCAGGTTTTTTTTCTAATATTATTGTCTAATATTTTTCCTAATTGTAGATAGTAGCATCGTTAATAGACACATAATGAAGATGCCTTGTATTTTATGAATAGCTTAAGTGGGCTGAGTGGTTATAAAACCCTTAATCCCAGAGAAACTTTATAAGAACTTTACTAATTCATTGGAAAACTTGGATTTGATAAGTAAATTGCATCCTTACTTATGCTGTCTTGTCAGCAGAGCCATGGGAAAAAATTACTATTTTTACTGTATTTCTCCTGAGTAGACCTCTAAATCTTACTTAAAAGGAAGAAAAAAAAAATAATAGCAGCCATTAAAAAAAAAAGGGAGAAAGCATTTGCTGAAGCAGTAAAAGTTGTCAGGTTGTTTCATTCCTTTTTTTTCCAGATCAGATAAGTCAACTTGAAAGATTAGGAGATCTCTAGCTTTATGCCAGCTGTTTTGGGTTCCTTTATTTATTTGTTTGTTATGTCCTTTCTTTTTCAAACAGAAACATTTAAAATTAGTAGAATGAAATGGTTGCTATCCATTTGAGGAAGATACTGACACACACAACTCATATCACTTAAATATGAATTTGTTCCACTGATGATCCTGCAGTCGTCTGTGTGTGCACAAAATGCTGTTTCTTCATGTGGTGAAGTACTAGGGGCTGAGGCTTGCTGAACTGAGACTTCACCCTCCCCGTGCTTCCTAACTCATTGATCGTGTTATTCCACTGCTGCTCAATCCTAAAGCAAGCTGGTGGCTTTAAATTTGATTCTCAGATTTTTAACATCCACGTTTTGCTTTTCAGAAAAATTCGCTAAGTTCGGTGTAATACAAGAGGCAGATTGTCAGGCAGAGCCTCTGCCATAGCACCTGCTCTTTCCTTTCCTCCCCAGAGTAGTGGAGAGCTCCCACGCCTCCTGTGGGGGCAGAAGCTCTCCTTTGCTCTCTAGAGTTAGCCCAGAAACGTAATTTCCTCAGTATTTAATTTCAATGAACATTATGATAAATTGTTGCTGAGTGTACTTGTGAAAGCATGGTTATTTTTCATGCTGACAATCATGCCACATTAAAAAAATACCTTGATTATTTTGTCTCTGAAACCTGTCTTTGACAAATTGAATGTCTTGATTTGAATTTTTTTTTTTGCTGAATTAGTGATACTTTTGACTTTATTGACAGTCTTTATTTTAAATGCGCCCAAACTGTTTTCATTTTTCAGAATTGCCATTGCCAAATGTTTACTCAGATGACTCAGTGTGATTTTTTTAAGTGGGTTGAAATACCATATTTTGCATCAAAACTCTTTTTAATGAAGTTTGGATAAGAATGTCATGTACTTGTTGCAGGCAGACTTTGTGAATTACATTTGTTTCTTCCATTGTGGTTTTCAGTAGCCAAAGGAGGGACTGTGTTCATGAATACTGCAGCTGTGCTTAAAGAAGAAAAAATTTAATGCTTTCTGCACTGGGTCACATGTTCTCAGAATGAAGCTTTATTGGGCCAGGCTGTTCTTTGTAGCCTGTCAGTTGGCATTTTTCAGCAATGTGGAAATAGAACCACAGAATGGTTTGGGTTGGGAGGGACCTTCAAAGACCATGTAGTCCAGCCTCCCTGCTGTGAGCAGGGACATCTTCCACTAGACCAGGTTGCTCAAAGCCCCGTCCAACCTGGCCTTGAACACTTCCAGGGCTGGGGCATCCACAACTTCTCTGGGCAACCTGTTCCAGTGCCTCACCACCCTCATCGTAAAGAATTTCTTCCTTATGTCCAATCTAAACCTGCCCCTCTTTCAGTTTAAAACTGTTGCCCCTTGTCCTGTCACTACAGGCTGTGGTAAAAAGTCTCTCTGTCTTTCTTATAAGCCCTTTGTAAGTATTGAAAGGCCACAGTAAGGTGTCCCCAGAGCCTCCTCTTCTCCAGGCTGAACAACCCCAACTCTCTCAGCCTTTCTTCATATATGTATATATGTGCTTCTTTTTTTCTCAGCCTTTCTTCATACACATGTGCTTCTTTTTCTTAAGATATCCTAGGTTGCTTAATACTGAAAACTTCTTATAAGCAAATTATCTCTATGGTATACAAAAGCTGAATTATATATTTTGCTGTATTTCATGCTCCAAGAGTGGAATAATATTTCATATTGTTTCAGCATATTTTATGCTGGCTTCTCAAAATACCTATAGTCTGGCTTCTTGATAATAAAGTAATATGAGAAAATGCATACAGTATCACTGTCACTGTTAATTAAATACAAAAATATGTTAAAAAAACATGCTTTAAACTGCTTCTGTTTTAAATTCTACTTAACAGGAGCCCACCTGCTTGTTGTCCCCACCTGGCTGCTGTCTCTGTTACTTCTCAGTGCAAACCCTTGGTTTCTGTGTTTCTGCCTGCCAGCTGCTGGCACTCAGCACCCAGGGGATAGCCTTGGAGCTAAAGCAGTAAGAAGGCCATTCCTTTTGGGACAAATCCAAAGTGCCAGCGTGCACTGCCAAAGATCCTGCACCCAGTTTTAGGCTGGGTACAAACCTTTCTCTGAGTGTCGGCAGACTTTTGTAGAATGGTCTTGAAATATTTTTTTTTCCTCTAATAGTTAGCTTTCCGTCAATTAATATGGGTAACTGCATGTGATGCTGGTATAGGGGGACTGTATTTCTTTTCTATCTTGGTCCCTCGTCTGGGAAATCTCAGTAACAGAGTAGTCTGCCTTGTCCATGACTATTCTGTCTTCATTAGGCTTTGTTATATACGTTCTCAGTTTTCTCATGGTTACCCTTTTGCTTTGTGGGGTGTTCACTCCTGAATTAGCTCATCCTGGTGCATGCCACTCTTCTGAAGGCAAGTGTCCAGGCTTGTTGGCTGTGAAGCAATGCTGGGTCTGAAGCCCTTTCTGGTCCAGGCGGGTTTTCTTATTATTCCTCACTAATGAACTGGTAAACCTTACTGCAGATGAAAGAGACAAACTGTTTTGCAGCGGAGCCCGCATGCTGCTGCCTGTGATGTGACCTCGTGGGCTCTGCAGGGTGTTTAATTGACACCTTCCCCTGGCAGCAGCAGAATTGGGACAACTGGCAGCAGCAAATGTCTGTGTGGTCTGTTTGCTTTTTGGGTTGTAAGAAGTGAAATTCTCAAACTTTGAGCTGTTGTTTATAACTGTCAAAAGTGTGAAGGAGGAAAAGAACTTTTTATAGTAGATTGAAATCAAAATTACTCTGCAAGAAGGTTAGAGTAGCTTCCCTCACTGCGTCACCAAAGTGAGTAAAGCCCTGGAGTCTGAGCATGCTACACAGCCTACAGTCAGCTGGTGATGCCAGGCTTTGTAAATCGAGGAACTACGGTTCACTTTCACCATATCTTTATGCTTACACTGTAAGGGAATTTGGGCAGTGTTTCTCCTTCTTTGTAGATAATTACATGAGTGGGAAGGACATCCATGGTTTGAACCTAATGTGGAGAATGGATTAGGGGATCCTGTTCCTATGTAGTTGCTTAGGAGGTAACTGGTATTTGCACTTTTTCCACTAAGTAGGAGGGAGTAAGGACTTTCTACCTAACCTTATTCATGAGGTGTCATCCTTGAATTTCTTGTCTGTAGTTCTTATGTTTAGTCTGTTCTTCGGTTTGGCTGAGTTCCTTGTTAGGCATTAATGCATGATGCACATGAGGGCACCTGGCAGGAGAAGTGATATAACAGAACTTAGTAAAGGGGAAGGAAAAAGGAGATGCAGAAAATACAGATGATGCTGGTGGTTCTGAAGTAGAAGATTGGAGAGGGTAACTAATGACCATCCTGAATTCAGGATAGAAAAATACCTGTGTCCACACTCAGTAGTAGGTTCAAATTACAAAGGCCCTGGGTAAATTTTTCTGGCTGGGCAAATGCATTTTCAAATCTATTATAAAACTTCATCTCCTCAACTGCCAGTGCGTTGGTTTCTCTCAAATCTTATTGTGACCTCCTTTGGAATAATTAAAGGAGTAGTCATGTAATAGTCACGGGAGGTGTCAGGATAAAGCTTTCCAGCAGTTGTTCAAAGGTGCACATGATGTCCTTTATGATAAAATATTGAGGTTATTAGTCTTGCACATCTTGTATTTGAAGTCTGAAACTCCATTAATGACACCTACGTTTTTCCTGATGTCTTTGATGCAATTGATAATTGCACCAAATTGCAATAACTTTAGTCTCAGTGTTCAGTGTTGAGAAACTCTGTGACCGTGCAACGTATTTTTCATAACTTTGTGCTTGTATAACTCATTTAAGATTTATTCAGCGTGAGTAACTTATATTGTGTCTTGGATTATTAACTCCAGTGAAGAAGCTGGGATGTGCTGAAAAAGATTAGTTAGCTGAAAGAAACATTTCTTGAAGAGCTCATGTATTTTTGTATGCAATGCGTATTAATTTTTTTCTTTATTTTCTTGTCTTACATTTTCTCTTTTTTAGCTGTCAAACGTTTGATGAAAGAGGCTGCAGAACTGAAGGATCCTACAGATCATTATCATGCACAGCCTTTGGAGGTTTGTTTCTCTGTTTGCAAAAGCTTGTAATTAGGCTGTGTTATTAATATATACTTTTAAGTTCTCTGTATGCATATGTATTTAAAATGTACATATTTAGATACTAGCAGACCTTTTAAAATTGATTCAATTCTTTTTTTCCTATGGTTGGAATCAACAGCAGAATTCCACTTTAATGGTATTGTAGTTCCAGGTTGTTAGTGAGAGTGCATAATATTGGTTTTACATTGCACCTGAGTAATTTTATCGCACAGGTATAATATGTTTATTCCCCCTCCTCCTTCCTGAGACTACATAAATGCATTATGTTTAAGTTAAGCTTTTTACACCTAAACCTGACATCTGGCTCAGTTG
This sequence comes from Aptenodytes forsteri, assembly GCF_000699145.1. Lineage (NCBI taxonomy): Eukaryota > Metazoa > Chordata > Aves > Sphenisciformes > Spheniscidae > Aptenodytes > Aptenodytes forsteri. The sequence goes on from NW_008795523.1 coordinate 2,709,997, forward strand.
CTGAGTTGCTTAGCAAAACACTTAAGCCTAGGAGATCTGTGAGGACTCACTACTTTGCGTACAAAAAAACCTGTGAAAAACTGTAAATGGGTGCAGTTCTGGATGCATTGTAAGAGGGAATGCTTAGATTCCACTTAAATAGTAGCTTCCTGAAGTCTTCTAAACACCCAGTTAAGTTTTTGGGCTGAGAGGACAGTGAAGTTCCGGTGGTTAGAAGCTTAAACAGAAACCCCTTCTGATTTTGCTGGAATAATAAAAAAGGCAGTGTTCTGTGGTATTCAGTTCGGGGGGTTGATTTAGCTGTTCACAGAAATACGTAGCACACTTAACATGCTTACAGAAAATAGCATGTTCCTAGGTGCTATAAAATATACCTTATTATGGACTACTACTTTTTGTCTGTACCTTGTGTTTCCACTACCTGTGGTGAAATGTAAAGTTTAATTCATGCTATTACTTGTAACTTACATGAAGGTCTCATTTCTGGGTTAGAACAGTGACTTGCTGGGAAGAGAACAGTGGCAGATGAAAGGAAATGCTGGAAATGTTGATGGTTACCTCCCATCCTTGGAAAAAATTGTAACTAGGTGGGCAGTCACAGGCCTGTGATACCAATGTTCAGCATTAGTTGAGAGATCTTGTTCACTGACAGCAAGCTTTGTTTGGACTCCTGTCCTAATAGTAGGAGTTGTTCTGCTTGTAAATATTCAGGAAGTTGTGGGCATCATGAGATCTGCTACACAAAGCCAAACACAGAACCCCAAAGAAATAATGCTTAAAGAGAAGCTATTTATATGTCCAATTAAAATAATATTCCAAATTTCAAAGTGTACCTGTTGTGCAGTAATGCACAATAGCTGTTTCAAAATTTATTATTGTGGTGGGTTGACCCTGGCTGGACGCCAGGTGCCCACCAAAGCTGCTCTATCACTCCCCCTCCTAAGCTGGACAGGGGGGAGAAAATATAACGAAAGGCTCATGGGTTGAGGTGAGGACAGGGAGATCACACAGCAATTACCATCATAGGCAAAACAGACTCAACTTGGGGAAATTAGTTTAATTTATTACCAATCAAATCAGAGTAGGATAATGAGAAATAAAACCTAAATCTGAAAACACCCTTCCCCCCCCCCTCCCTTCTTCCCGGGCTTAACTTCACTCCTGATTTTTCTCTACCTCCAAGCAGCGCAGGGGGACGGGGAATGGGTGTTGCAGTCAGTTTATCACACGTCACACGTGCCGCTCCTTCCTCCTCAGAGGGAGGGCTCCTCACACTCTTCCTCTGCTCCAGCGTGGGGTCCCTGCCACGGGAGACAGTCTTCCATGAACTCCAATGTGAGTCCTTCCGACGAGCTGCAGCTCTTCACGAACTGCAGCAGTGTGGGTCCCTTCCATGGAGTGCAGTCCTTCAGGAACAGACTGCTCCAGCGTGGGTCCCCCATGGGGTCACAAGTCCTGCCAGCAAACCTGCTCCAGCATGGGCTCCTCTCTCTCCACGGGCCCACAGGTCCTGCCAGGAGCCTGCTCCAGCGCGGCCTTCCCACGGGGTCACAGCCTCCTTCAGGTGCATCCACCTGCTCCGGCATGGGGTCCTCCATGGGCTGCAGGTGGATATCTGCTCCACCATTAACCTCCATGGGGTGCAGGGGGACAGCCTGCCTCACCATGGTCTTCATCACAGGCTGCAGGGGAATCTCTGGTCTGGTGCCTGGAGCACCTCCTACTCCCTCCTTCTTCACTGACCTTGGTGTCTGCAGGGCTGTTTCTCTCACTCCTCTCTCCGGCTGCAATTGCACAGTTTTCTTTTCTCCTCTTCGTAAGTGTTATCACAGAGGCGCTACCACTGTCACTGATTGGCTTGACCTTGGCCAGTGGTGGGTCTGTCCTGGAGCTGGCTGGCATTGGCTCTATCAGACATAGGGGAAGCTTCTAGCAGCTTCTCACAGAAGCCACCCTTGTATTCCCCCCGCTACCAACACCTTGCCATGCAAACCCAATACATTTATGGAGAAGCAAAAGAGGATGGGAATTCTCTGGGGTGTGAGTCAAGTCCCTGTGTTGACTTGGGCATGGAAGGGTCTTTGAGGAGGCTGTCATTAATGTTCTTTCTTGGGGTGGGTCTCCCCTCGGTTCTCCAGAAATTATTATTCACTGGGACAAAGACCCAGTTTTCCCTTAGCTGACTCAGTTTTCCATCTGTCGGGTAATAAAACTCTTGTCACAATTGATACAACTAGAGTGAAGAGCTTGAATAATGAATTTGAGGGTTTCAACAAAGCCATTGTGTAAGAAAATTACCAGAAAGCTACAATATTTTATCCTTTTAACCAGAATCTTAGTACCGTGTTGGTTGTCTTACTCTCCATTTGATTTTGGCTTCTTAAAACTTCTGCTGTGCACTGCTTCTTTAGCCTGTCCTCGTTCAAGAAAATAGTGTTTAGTTGTCTACTTCTTTGACACGCTCTTCTTTCTCTTTTTTTCCTCTCCCTTTGGTGGGGGCATTTTAGGATAATCTTTTTGAATGGCATTTTACTGTTAGAGGCCCTCCAGATTCAGATTTCGACGGAGGGATTTATCACGGGCGAATAGTACTGCCACCTGAATATCCCATGAAACCACCCAGCATTATTTTGTTGACGGTAAGCATGTTTACTAGGTTTTCCTTTTTATGTGATCAATTTAACCGTAGGTGTCTGAGAGAGAGATTCTTGGCATTTAAGGTAATGTTATTTTTGTAAGAAAGGTGGCATAGTACAGTTAATGCTGCCAATTTAAGACCGGAAGTCTTCCAAGGTGACTTTGGTATTCTGTAATTACATGAAGCTTTGCACCTAATGAATGGAAGCTTCCTCCAGGAGTAATCACATTGCTGATGTGATTGTCTAACCTTCTGTTCTCTCCATGGGCCCTCTTGGTCTCTGGTGGAGACATTGGTCACATGTAGGAAGGCAGACCTATGGTTTGGGGCAAAGGCCCACGTTTGTGCATAGTTTCATAAAGCTATAGCTTTTCAGGCTCTCTGCATATGGTGTGTGGGTTACAGGAGCAACAGGCAAGCCACCATGTCATACTGGGACATGTGAGGTATCAGTTAAGGGTTTCTTCATGCATGAAGAGAGGCAGATGGCAGACTTCTTTGTTCAGAAAGCTGAATACCAATTTTGTGAGGTTGGCAGTTGTATAATTATCAAGTATTATTTGCATATAAATTTGTTTGATGGTGATTTTTACAACTTGTACCAAAACCCAAGAGTTAACTTCCAGCATGTTTTATTATATCCTCCTTCTTCCTTTGAAGGCCAATGGCAGGTTTGAAGTGGGGAAGAAAATTTGTTTAAGCATCTCAGGGCATCATCCTGAAACATGGCAGCCTTCATGGAGTAGTAAGTAACAATTATTTGGAAAATGTTACCCCCATCAAGCAACTAGATCTTTAAACTGAAAAAAGTCTCACAAAGAATGTTTATAGTGGAAAAGGAGACAGATTTTGAGGGACTAAAAGTATGGGAGAATTTGAGAAATATGAAGTCATGAAAGAGTGACAGGAGGATTTGGGAATGGTATTAAGACAAATGCGGGGTGAAAAGATGAGAAACTGAGGGGTGATGGTAAGCTCTTATTTATTTGGGTGCACAAGCATTAAGAATTCTCAGACTACTTAGAATATTCTTTGGTTTGGGTTTTTTTTTGTAAATTGTTCTTATGAAAATACTTTAAATCCTATTACTTTACCCTGTTTTTGTATAATCATTAAAACCAGCTTGAATATCAATAGAGGGGAGCATGGTCAGTTTTTAATTCTGACGCTGTACTTCTGAACACTCAAGAGGAAAGACAACGTGCTCAGAGCTCAGAATAACTGAATGTTTTCTACCTTCTTTTTAAGTTTCATTGTCACAGAAATTGAGCGTTGGCATAATTCACCCAAGGCAATATTTTTGTGTGTATATAGTTTTAGTTTTGCTGAGTACAGTACATAATTATTTCTTTGGATATCAGTTGCACTTTTAAAATATGTTGATAAGATCTTAGGAATTTTCTAGCAGACCATTCTTCAACTTTTGTAAAATCTCTTATGTTTTTTTAAAGAGTAGAAAATACTGTCTTCTAAATAGGAGGTGTAAATATCCTATCTCTATTTTGTGGTACTTATCTTCATGTGATATTTATTTACCAAATCTACTAGCAGTGTCTTGAATTCTTGAATTTCATGACTACGTAAAACAAAATTGAAGGATAGATACTGTCAAAAGAGATGTTTTAGATGACAATTCTGTTATGAGCTGTTACTAGTATTTAAGTAAGCTCCTTCCCCAGCATGATGACATAAAAGGAACAAATTCTGCAGTACACTGCATAAAAGAAAACCACTGAGCTTGTGTGCACTAAATTGCAGAATTCGTGTCTAATAGAAAACACGCACAAAAAGAAGAATGCCTTATGAATCCTCTTCTTCTTCCCCCACCATTTATATGTTAATTCTGCCTTACCTTTTTTCTTCAGAACCCATTTTTAAAGTGTGGAACTCTAATCTTTCTATTGATGCAATATTTTTGTGACAACTTACCTTTTCTTCTCTGTTGGCTGATGGAAGAATAAGGCCTTACCTTTCATTTATAATGTGAAGTTTAAGAAAGCCTTGCTATGTACCAAAAAAATAGTGCTGCTTGTATGAAATTCAGGCTGCTCTTCTGGGCAAAATGAAGTTTTGCAGGCAGAACCGCAACTTTTCTGTACTGAGTGTAGAGTAAGATGAAATAACAGTTGTTTCTGCAACCTTGTTTGTATCTCTGTTTTCCCATTTTAGTAAGAACAGCTTTACTAGCCATTATTGGATTTATGCCAACCAAAGGTGAAGGAGCAATAGGATCTCTAGATTATACACCAGAAGAAAGAAGAGCTCTTGCAAAGAAGTAAGCACTAAGTTTGTTACTGTAGGTACATATATACATGCTCTCTTTTAGGGTAAGGCACTGAGTAGAAAGTAAGTCACTTCAGTCTGTTCTCTTGCATTTATTCCAAATATAAAAAAAGTTCTATACCTTGTATATATTTTTTTTTTCCTGAACATTGTGCAAACTTGGAACTTATGGTCAAACAAAATACTTTGAGAGGGCTGTGTTCCTTCCAGCATTGTGTGGTCAAATTAGAGGTTCATCTGAAATTCAGGCTTAGAGATGTAATTAACATTGTGATACAGTGGTAATTGTGCCATGGAGGGAAAATGAGTATGATGGAATTGATAGTAAGTGTAAGTGGGGGAGAAAACAACCAAAACAATGATGCATCATTTCCGTTAAGTAAGTAAATAACAATGAAACAATGACAAAAAAATCTGAAACAACTGCTTCTGAATGATTTTTAGGAAATTAACTTAAAATCAGATTTGTGACTATGATGAAATGATTAGCTTAGTGGACAAGGGGAAAGCAGTGGATGTTGTTTATCTTGACTTTAGCAAGGCTTTTGGTGCTGTCTTCCTTACCATCCTCAGAGAAACTCATGAAGTACAGCCTAGGTAGGTGGAGACAGGTGGATTAAGAACTGGCTGAGCTGCCTGACTCAAAGGATTGTGGTAAGCAGCACAAAGTCCAGCTGCAGACCAGTCACTACTGGTGTACACCAGGGGTCGATACTGGGGCCGGTGCTATTCAGTTGTCATTAATGACCTGGATGATGGGGCAGAGTGCACCCTCAGCAAGTTTGCAGATGATACAAAACTGGGAGCAGTCGCTGATACACCAGAAGGTTGTGCTGCCATCCAGAGGAACCTCAACGGGCTGGAGGAATCTCATCAAGTTCTCTATGGGGCCTGATGGGATCCACCCGAGAGTGCTGAGGAAGCTGGCGGAGGAGCTCGCCAAGCCACTCTCCATCATTTATCAGCAGTCCTGGTTGACGGGGGAGGTCCCGG
>NW_008795523.1:2717148-2724806 GCF_000699145.1 Aptenodytes forsteri
TGGTGGTGTTGGGTTGACAGTTGGACTCGATGATCTTAGAGGTCTCTTCCAACCTTAATGATTCTATGATTCTAAGTTCAACAAAGAGAAGAGCAAAGTCGTGCCCCTGGGGAGGAGTAACGCCAGCCCACCAGCTGGAAAGGAGCTTGCAAGGGGAGGACCTGGGGGTCCTGGTGGACACCAAGCTGATCATGAGGCAGCAATGTGCCCTTGCAGCAAAGAAGGCTGCAATGGTATCCTGGGCTGCATTAGGAAGAGCATTGCCAGCAGGTCGAGGGCAGTGATCCTTCCTCTGTATTCAGTACTGGTGAGACATCTGGAGTGCTGGGTCCAGGTTGGGGCTGTGTCCAGGTCAAGGTACAAGAAAGATACGGACTTACTGGAGCGAATCCAGTGTAGTGCCATGAAGGTGATTGAGAGGGCTGGAACATGTCTCGTACAAGGAGAGGCTAAGAGAGCTGGGAGTGTTCAGCCTGGAGAAGAGAAGGCTTGGGGGATCTTATCCGTGTGTACAAATATCTGAAAGGAAGGTGTAAAGAAGGCAGAGCCAGGCTCTTCTCAGTGGCATTCAGTGACAGGACAAGAGGCAATGGGCGCAAACTGAAACCCACAAGATTCAATCTGAATGCAAGAAAATGCTTTTCTAATGTGAAGATGGTCAAAGCACTAGCACAGGTTGCCCAAAGAGGTGGTGGAGTCTCTATCCTTGGAGGTATTAAAAATGTGAATGGAATCAGACCTGAGCAACATGGTCTGCTTGACCCTGCTTTGAGCAAGGAGACTGGACTAAATGATCTCCAGAGGTCCCTCCCAACCTCAACTACTCTGTGATTATCCTTAAATGAAATCTTATACCTGTGGGGTTTTTATGGACTTTCTCCTTTCCCCATCTGGGAAGGAGAAGGTACTTGAAAGACCGTATCCCTATCTTATAAGCAAAGTTACTGTATTCCAAATTGTAACTAGTACTTTATTTTGCAGGCAGATGTGAGCTTATTCTGCCTGTACTCTGAGCCAATCGGAAGCTGCAACTTTCCTGTTAGCATGGCACTGAGTCAAAGCTAATAAACCCTGCTGAGAGGTAGGGTTTAGTGGGTTGGTCTTGATACTGTACTATCAAGGCTGTGTGGTTTCTCGTTGGCTTGGAGAGCTCCCTGCAGTGTGCCCTATAGACAAATTATGTGTGCAAGAGAGGAAAGGTAATGCTCTTGCAGAAGCTGAAATTCCTGGATTTGAGATGCAAGCTCCTAGGTCCAATTTAATATTTGTAATAGTAGTTAGATCTTTATAATTTACAATTTTAATTTGCAGATATAAAGTAAGTTTTTAAATGGTAACAAATTATTAATAAGGTATAGATAATAGCAATATGTAAGTCAGTTGTTAATATTTTCCTAAATGACATGAGAGAAAAATATGTATTTGTAGTAGAGATAATTCTCAACATATTTTTTCAAGATAGTGTGATTTAGGGCGGGGGGAAGTACTTTTAAGTTACTGGTCTTGACACCACTTGTCTTTCTTGGATTGTTTTGCAAATAGCTTGTTTAAACAAGCACACAAGAACTTTATGAGAACATGCTATTCTGAGCTATGTCATTTGTGGCCAGGTCACAAGACTTCTGTTGTGAAATGTGTGGCACATCTATGAAGACAGCCCTCTTACCACTAACATCTGGAAGCGTGTCAAGCCAGGCGGACAAGGAGGCTAAAGAACTTGCCAGACAAATTAGCTTCAAGGTGAAGTCACTGTTTAAATTTTTATCTCTGTTGTATAGAACTTAAAAAAAAAAAAATTACTGAGGAAAAACTTGTAAATTGCAGAAACATTAATCATTTAATAAACCTTCATTAATCACTATGTGGAAACCTGTTTTTTTAGGACAGCCTGTAAAAGGAAAGTAGGAGTGGATCTCTTGCAATGTGCCAATTAATAAATTGTGCATCTCAAGCACTGATTGATTAGTTTTAATTTCAGTGGTGAGCACTATGGTAAGAACTGCCTAACTATGTTGCTTTTACTTCTATGTTTTCAGTCACTAATAACTTGATTAAATTCCCCAGAATTAGTCTTATTATAAAAGTGTTAGGAAAGTTTGGGCAAAGCTAACCTAAATTTTTTTTTCCTTTGTGATTCTCTTTTTTTTTTCCTCCCCTCCTTTTGGCTTATGGAAGGAGTAAAACATATTCCTACTGAAAAATGGTTGCAAATTCTTTTGAACTACTCTGCAGCTGAAGATACTGAAAGTTGAGCTCTGGTATGGAAGTTACTGTTACCCAAAAATGTGTTCTCTAGCTTGTGTTTCAGTGAAAGTAAGGTTTGTTTAGCCAAATACGTGCCTTAGAAAATTGCATGTCTTGCATGCACAGGGTCGTTTTTCACTGGGTTTTCCACTAAACTCTTAAATCGGCCACTAAGGAAGACTGCTGTGCATGAGGGCAGGGAACTACAGTGACATATATTATGACAATGTGGCATTGGTGCAGAATACATCCTCACTAAGGTCAGGGATGCTAATACGTCCCCTTTTATCACCAATGTTCTCCTAACGCTGTCTTAAAGACTACTATTTTTTTGTGTGCCATGAAAGTAAAGATTGCCTCCTACTGAGCATTACCGTCAGTTTTGCAGGACCTGCATATTCCTGTGCGATCTCACATCTAGACATATTGATATGGTTGGGTCTGTGTGTAATAACACTTACAATAAAAACATCTCCTCATCTTTGTAAAATATTTTGAGATACAGGGACAGAGTTTTAAAGTTGAGCTACTCGGAGAAGCAATGGACTGCCTGCTCCTGGCTTTTTTACAATATATAAGGGTTAAAAAGTGTAGGATTAATTTTTACTCAAGAACTGCTAATCTTCATCACAGAAATTCTAGAAATATCAGAGTATTTTTTTTTAGAAAGAACTCTTAACTTACATTTCATGCCTTTTTTAGTTTTAAAATGAAAGACTTAGGGACATCAATCTCTAAAGAATATTGGTGCGTTCCATGTATCCACGTACTTAACTCCACCTCCTAAGAACAAGCACTCAGCAAGGGAAAAATGAACAAAAGCCTCAGGTTTCTACAGCCTTTTACAATCCATTATGGGCTTTTTAAAAGGTAAATCAGTTCTGTCCTCTGGTTGCGCCTTCCCTGCCTTTCTCAAATCAAATTTTAGGGATTGGGGTTTTTTAAGCTTCCTGCTTCTCTGCTTTGCTTGACTTTATTACTGTTTGATTGATTGGCGTTAGGCTGAGGCATTCAATTGATGTGTTTGTAGTAAACTAATAGTATGAATTACTAGCAGGGAATACAAAAGTTCTTAATCATTTTGATATATTCCATGTCAATTTATGGGGTAAGATTTAACATCAGATTGCTGATTGAGTGTATAATTTGAGAGAGCCTCTCTACTAGCAAACATACCAGCAATCTCTGCTTCTCTTAAAGAAGAGATTTTCTAACTTTTTCTAGATGATCCTGGGATTATGAGAAATTATTTCATACCAGTCTTAAGCAAAATGGTAACTTTTAAAAAAAAAAAAACAACCCATGTGTGGTATTGAGAAAAGAACATGAAATTCAGGAGAAAAAAATAACAAACCACATTTCCTCATTACAGTTTTCCTGCTTCTGTGAGCCTCCACCTTTGTTCCCGTCTGTTTTAATAGAAAATGACTTTTTTTCATCGGCTTTACATTGACTTGCAAATTGTTTTGTGTATTTTAGGTGCTATATACCATAAATTCCATTCCACTTAAAAGAAAAAAAGAAAAGATAGAAGACTAATAGCATATGCATTACTGTAAAACAATATGGTTTATCTACATGTTGCCAACTAAAGGCACATTTTGCAGTAAAATTAATTCTTCATTCACCCTCATTATTACATTTAAATATGTTGATCTTTCCTTGATGTCTGTGTTCTCTCCAGCTTTTCTGGAAGCAGAGGTAAGGGCTGGAGAAAAGAGAGACTAGGTGACAAAAAAAGATATTTCACTTTTGGGAACTTTCAAGTGCTTCATTTTTTTGAATATTAGTCTGACTTCAGTCTAGCATAATAGACTTAGTACTTTGATAAACGAAAATAAATGCACATTTTGTAGTGTATGTGCTTTATAGTATAAAATACAGATTAACAGTAAAGATGAAATGAGCTCTTCTTGGAAAAAGCAGAAGTATGAAAAGCAGTGGTCACAGGTTCCAGGGAAGGAACTTACAACTGGATATAGGAAAGGAAAATTCACCCTGCAGGAATGTCAAATGCAGCAGCTCTCCATACCCAGAGAGGCTGTGGAATCTCCAGCTTTGGAGATGCTCAAAACTTGACTGAACATGACTACTTTGAGGAGGGAGTTGGACCAGGTGACATCTAGAGGTCAATCCCAGCCTAAGTTATTCATAATCCTGTGTTGCTTTGCTGGTCCATATTTGAGTCATAACTTGTTCTATCTAATATTCGAGTTCATAGTAGTCAAGTGCAAAAGGAAAGCAGTGTTGTCAGATTATAAGTGTTTTTAAATCTTAAATTCATCTTCAGGTTGTTTCAGTGACATATTTTTCAGATTCTCCGAAATAATATACATCAAGAAACAGGGAATTTAATTTCCTCACGCAAAATAGTATCATGAAAGACTATTACTATCTTGTGATCTTACCAGCTTGTTATCACCATAACTGATTGGTTTCTAATACACTGTTTGTATTTCTTACTACTACTACTACTACCACTACTTATATCTGCATTTGAAGACAGGTATTAGATTTGGAATTGTCATCTTTATTACAGAATTGAGATCTAGATACATGGCTTGGGAGGTGACTTGCTTGCTGGTAAAAATTGATCCGGCTGTGACTTTTTTTTTTAATATGTATAAATTTTAAAGTGTTTCAGTTCAGAACTATGATGTCCTTTTCCATTCCTGAGGGATTATTGCAGGCATATATACTGTTTTAACAAGAGGTTTGTTCATGATCTTCTACGTGTCACTACTGATCTCATCTCAAATTTCCAAAAGCATGAAACCTAAATTCTGGGAGTTGATGCTTATTAGACATTTTATAAATGCGTACAAAAGTGGTATTATAAGACTTGTATTTTTTCTTTTGCTCTGCTTGTGCTGAAAATTAAATACTGGAAACTGAGGTATGCGTGCCTGACACGGTGTAGTGCCATGCATATACACCCACTCTGGCTGTGAGGCAACTTCAGTACTAGAACCAGTATAGCCACATTAAATTAGCACTTACCGGAGGCTAGTTAGCCCTGCTGAGAAACAGGCTATATTAGTTCACTTGTAACAACAGTAGTCAGCATTCACTTAAGGACATGAGAAACAGAAGTTTTAAAAAATGGTGTTATTTCTGGCATAATGTTGTCCTGGATCTTCTAAAGAATTTTCTTTTTTGTTCTATACATCTGTGCGTTTTTTGAATGTTACACCTGTTATGTGCAAACAAACTTAAAATTTTTTTTTAAACTGATGTTTGTACATCTATAGTCTTATTTCTAAAGTATGAGAATTTATTAAACCTGTTGGTGTGTAATTGAAATGCAGTTGGCGTACTTGATTATTACATTTCAGTAAGTTTCATATTCTCCATACATTAAAATACACATTCCAAAATAAGCCAAATCTTTTTGGAGCAATTTTGATCTTGTCTTTGAAGCGTACATATGTACTCCTTGTAGGCAGAAGTCCATTCATCCAGGAAGTCTGATGTTGGACCCTCAAACACGTCAGGATTGAACCACTCTGCTGCTTCACGTGAGCCCCAGCAGGATGGTGCAGCTAGAGCATTCCAGGATCCAACAAGTGCAATGGTATGGTTCATCTTTGAGCTTTATCAGTGCAAGTACAGGCATAGTCTGAACATGAAGTCGGTACTGTTAAGCTGATTGGAGGCTTCATTAAGAGTATGTAGTTCATATGTTTCTTCTAGAACTTCTGCATACTTTTATATAAAATATGTCTAAACTTTAGCAAATAGTATGCTGAATCACTTTTAGAAATAGCGATCTCTGCTTTCACTTCCTTCTCTTAAAAACAATAAATAACATTCTTTTAGCAATTCTTGTTCCCAGTAGTTCCTTTAATGTATGGGTTAATAGTTCATTAAAATATTACAGTGTCTGAAGTACTACAATTTACCATCTGCATAATATATCACAGGTTTTTGCAATAAAATTCTTAGCCAGAGGCAAAAAAATGTTTCAGTGGTAATTTGTAGCTTTTAAATATTAATTAAGGATATCTTCCTGGTTTTTATAACCTCTTAAGTACATCTTAATAAAATATTCTTACCATTTGAAGTATGGTACTGCTAGGTGTAGGGCTTACATAATGGTTTTGGAAGTGACCGAGGCCTGGTGGTGGGCCAAGGCAGCTGCTGTTATGACTGTAGCAAATGGAATCTAAATTCACTGATAAATTGCAGGCAAATCCCAGCTAAGCTGTCTTTCTTAGAGAGGATGGGGCTGCAGATGATTTAAAAAAACGTAAACACATCAAATAACGTCAGACCATCTGTTGCGTGTTTGCAACACATTTTCAAGCTGTGTAGAAATATAAATATGCTAATAGCATACTTTTTTCCCCACAATAAGGCTTCTTCCAGATTGTTCAGGATTTAATAAGCAATTCTATTTTTTTATTCTTATTACAGATCCTGGCTCATATAGTAGAACTAGCCAAAATACCGAGGCATTGCTAGCATTTTCTTGAGGAAAAAGAGACTGGTTTCTTTGATCAATTAATCCCATTTCTAAGAAATTAATTTTAATCAATTATGCTGGTTTAATAAGTAATGATAACTTAATTTTCAGCAGAACAGTCCCATGTGAAATGAGACCTTTAAACATATAAATGTATGTAAAAATACTTGTGTGATAAATTGTGAATGATGAAAAGTGGATTTATGTTTTAAGGGTTCAGACTGTCACACTCATGATTGTTAGTTTGAGTTTGAAGCAATACCTGTGTTTCTGAGCTGCCACATTTTGAGTGTTAGGAATTTTCTGGAGCCATTGGGGAGTGAAAACTTACAGCCACACAGTAGAAGAAAGAAATGCGTAACAGGAAAGACTATTTTAAAGAATTTGAGCTTGCTATTTTTGTGTTCTTATTCATGCGAAAGTTGATAGAAATCTTCTCAAAGTAGAGGGCCGGAAGCCTTGATCTGCTAATAGGCATGAAAGAGTATCCATGCAAACTGCAGACCCTTTCTACTCGGTTGGGCTTCTTGCATGTGTAAAATCAGTTTGTGGGGTTAGTTCTTCTTGTGTAAAGACCTAATTCTACCTTACTAAGTTGTAAGTGTTAGATGTGGGCAACGTCAAGAATTTTTTTTTCCTTCTTGGATAAAATGTTTACCACTTAATCTACAAATGTGTGCATAATTAAAAGCTATTGTAGAAAATTTGCTGTTGTGAACTTGAAATTTATGCCCTCTGAGAATAAAAAGGGCAGAGGTAGACGCAATGCTGAATCCTTGTATTAGCTTGTGTAATTCCTTCTGGTATAGTAGATTTAATATGCCTACTCTGAAGTCATAGAATCATTAAGGTTGGAAGAGACCTCTAAGATCATCGAGTCCAACCGTCAACCCAACACCACCATGCCCACTAAACCATGTCCCTAAGCGCCTCATCTACACGTCTTTTA
>NW_008795523.1:2725679-2741186 GCF_000699145.1 Aptenodytes forsteri
ACTCCATTCACCACAACTCTCTGGGCCCGGCCATCCACCCAGTTTTTGACCCAGCGCAGAGTACACCTGTCTAAGCCGTGAGCCGCCAGCTTCTCTAGGAGAATGCTGTGGGAGACAGTGTCAAAGGCCTTACTGAAGTCCAGGTAGACCACATCCACAGACTTTCCCTCATCCACTAGGTGGGTCACCTGGTCATAGAAGGAGATCAGGTTGGTCAAGCAGGACCTGCCTCTCATGAACCAGTGCTGGCTAGGCCTGATCCCCTGGTTGTCCTGCTCATGCTTTGTGAGCGCCAGGTCATGGGACCTTATGTCTTGCTACACAATACAGAGGAAAAAAATAGCAGTACTCATGCAGGAAGAATGGAGTGTTACCTTTCTTCTGCTCTTGGAACAGTTGTAATCAGTCTTCATTAAAAACATGATGCTAAATAGGTGCTAAGGAAAGGGTCTACCTGTAGGTGAAGAGGAGGGAGTCTGTAGGCTGCGTTGTACTATGGGAAAACCAATCTACAGATTGCTTCATGGGTGAGTTTGTTCTTTCCAGCAACAATTGTCTATTCCATGATTTTTACCTTTAAGCTGCTTGAAAGGACAGAGATTTTTGCAATGAATTAATGGCAGGACAATTGTGAGTACAGTGATGCCCTTCCTGGGATAGGGTTAACTGAATTCCTGTGTGAAGAGCACACTGAGAGGGGTCTCTGGCGTGGCATGGCTTTGAGTCCATTCCCCCTGTTCCACACGGGGCCTTATTCCTGAAGAGAGAATTTCTCATTCCATCAGAAGAAAAGACACTTTGATTTAACTTCCCCTTCTGTCAGCTTTCATTTAGAAAAAGGAATATAGCCTCACTCACTAAAGAAGCACCAAGACTTACAGTATTTCAGTAAAGCATATTTTTTTTAGATTTCAAAACTCAATTTGAAATAGTAGTTTGTGTTTTAGTAATGGCAGTTGTTACATTAACAGCAATGCTATCATAGTGTGAACTGTTGTGTTATTCAGTACTTTACTCTTACAGATTTTAGCCTGTGAGGAGACTTACTGTGTGATGTAATTGTTGCATGGGTGTGTTTATCTATACTGTTGGAGAGGTGTACTTAGTGTTCTTGACTTTTGGGCTCTCCCTACCTGACCTCATCTTCTAGGTCACGTCCCTCCTTCCCCACCTTCTCTTGTCATGTTGCTAGACCAACAGCCAGTATCTTGATGTCACACTTAAAATTACTACAGTGTCCTCTTTGGTCTGCTTTCTAACTGAGGACTAAATACCTTCCCAGTGGAATGTTGAATATATATTTCCCGAGTTCCTGCTGTTTAGAAAGCTGACAGAGGGATAGAGGTTGTCTCTCAAGTGCAGCACGTGGTGAGGATAAAGATGACTTTTTGCCATGCTTTTCACCTAGTACTATGGACTTTTCATCAAGACCTGCTCATTGGTTCCCATTCGTGGTACTTTTAGCAATGACTGAAGTGGGCAACACTAGTGCAAATGTTGCACATTGGCTGTTAAAATTTTGTGCACCTATATTATTAGAGAATATTTATAAGTATTTAAATGACTTATCTTCGAATGAAGAAAAAGGAGGGGAGGGGGGTGATTCTTATACCAGTGATAGTTGCTTCCCAGGAGAACTTGTCATAACAACATTATCGAGGTTTGCAGGTGCAAGGCAATGAGTACAACAGCATGGGAACAATAAAAGGAACAATGCTGACATGGAGGCTCTGGAAAATGCTGCCACAGCAGCTTGGGTAAAAGGATACAGAGCTGCAAAGAACAGGCTTTAAGCATTATTAAGGCTAAAACAATAGGCTACCTAAAGCATTATGCAGCATGGTACTTGTGAGGAGTCTGAAGGTAGTGCAGAAAACACCTCTGACTAGACTACTTCTGACAATATATATAATATATATATACACATTTTTTTTAATTTGTAGTAGCTGTTGATGGCTACTCAGGGCAAAGTAATGGTACATTACTCCTGTTTGAGTATTCAAATTGCAAGCAAGGTACTGCTGGAAGTTGGCTTGATAAAAGTAATTGCCCTGAGCATTAAGAAAATGATTCTTCCACATCTGAGCAAAAGAACTTTTTTAAATTAATATATTGTAGATACTCAGGTTGGACTCGGATCCAGATTAAGTCACCTACTATGTCAGTGGTCACGTAAGTGTTGGTACCCAGACTCTCACCACAGTACATGGGACTAGTTAGTGGAGGCTAGAGACCACTGCAGCTTACTGAGAAGTAGAGGCTGGTAGGCTGCATTGCTCTGTCTGTCCCCCTGATTGCACCGACTAAATCCACGTGGACTATTATGGGAGGATGAACTCCTACCACGCCTGTAGCAACCTACATTTAGTGTATTGATGTGGAATGATGTCCCACCTTGGTGCTTATAGTTGATGAATAAAATTCATACTTCATAAGAATTATAAAGTGACAAGCTAAAAACTGTGGTTAGACTTCTTTTCTGATAACCTGGGAATATATTAAACCTCAGTACACCTGTTATTAAACAATATACTATAGTAGTGTCCTGCAGTAATATACTGGCCAGATGAAGCGTTGTAATGGGGAGTGATGAAATAAACAGTGTAGCTGAAGTCAACTAATCTTGAACTGATGAGGGAGGTTTCTGTGAGAAAATGAGGCTATGTTCCGATCTCCGATACACGAGATTTATAGAAGCCCTTAGTTTTAATCGTATGTTCTGAAGGATATATTGTTTAACAGTGTTTCCTTTTATCACTATTAAGTGGTGTCTTAAGTTTTGTAATAACACAGCAGCAATTCTACATGTCTTGGCAATCAGGACTACTCGGTCTGACTTTGATTCATTAAAAAATAGACATATTTCTTATTAGCCTTTAAGCCATGCTGTGTCAAACTTCAGCTGTTCTTCAGTTGAAAGTTACATGGACAAACAAGTATTTCACCTATCCTTATATCTTTCTATTTTTGTATCTCTCTGAGATCATGAGTATAACTGAAGAAGGCTTCAGTAACCCAGAGGATTTACAAGGTTCTGAGTGCTCAGAGTTTGCTATATTTTTTTTTTTTAAAACATCCCTTCCAAGATGATTATTTAATACTTCCAGCATTCCGATAAAATTTTTTAAAATAACGGCCTGGAGACATAAGTGATGCAGTGAATGCTACTATTCTTCAGTAGACTGAACATAGTGTAAATTTCCTTACTTGCATTTTGTTATACGATAGAAGTTTTGTTAATTCTAGTATGTGTACATTTTACTAAACTAGCCTTATTTATCAAACTCAGATGTCCTTGGAGCAAAGTTTTCTACCAGTCCTAACAGTTTCAGAAGCTTCAGAAATAATATGACACATAAAGTGCATATTCAATGACTGTAAAGATCAGATGCTAAAGGTGGCTACAATGTAGCTTTTATTAAATATTTTTTACTTTTAGTCTATTAAGCCCTCACCCCCAACACTTCCAGTATGGTTTGGCAGAAAATGACTTAAAATTGAATGGAAATTGTCATGTGAGGTGTTGTGTTAGTCTAAAAATCTTGACATTTTTGCTTAAGGAGAATTTAAAAACTTGCTGTAAGTGAAGGCAAGATTATTGTGGTTTTTTTTTTTTTTAATTTATAATATATAATACATCCCATCTGCCATTTTTGGGATTCTTAACAAATAAAGTCTTCAAACAAAAAAATCTTTATCTAGATGTATATATTATTTCAGATACACTAGCATCTGGTCCCAAATTTATATCAGGTAACGATCACTCCTTTCATATCTAACTTGCTTCTGCATGTCTGCTATGCTTGGTCATTGATTATGTTGGGAATCCCAAGGCAGTGGATTAGCTCAGCTTTGGGTGAAGCAGTCAGTCTTCTGCTGCCCTGATGCATCTATATAATTTCCTCCAAAAAATTTTTTTAAAGCCTTGTAATTGTCAGTGCGGTTTCTCTTGAATTACAGCTCCGTTCATGTCAGTATATGGCACCTTGTCTCGTTCAGAATAGGGTCTTTCTGTTTTATTTTTATATTAAAAATTTGCGGTGTTGGGAAGAAACCCAGGTGTGTGACAGCTAGTGCTAGTTACTTTAGTTAGTAAGTATGAAGGATCAGGAATATTTCTAGACTTTTTCTTCCCTTTTTTAAAAGCTACTTTAAGAAGAATAACACTTCGCCTGCTGAATTTGCAGTTCTTGCTTCCTGAATTCACTTCTCTCCCTCTCCTCTTCTGAAAAATGGGAGCGTAGATGAATCTAGAAACTTCATTTTCAAAGGCTCAGCTTCCCTAAGTCTTTATTTTCCTTGGCATGAGGAGCTTTCAAGTCGGCTCAGTATGAGGCAGAATGACTTCCTTCTGCAGTGTAGTGGAAATCATGGCAAGCTGCTCGTGGTGTTCTTGGCTGTCTCTGCTGATAAAATAAATCTTTTAAAAACATTTTTCTTTGAAGCTACCCAAGCTGCTTGCTTGCTGAGGCAAGAAACCTATGTAAACAGGCAAGTTGTCAAATGTGGTGAGTAATTACACCAGTACTTCCTTGGAGATAATAAACAGTGGGAAATACTAATGACGAGGAGGTAGGAAAGGAAGGTCTCTTCCCTGGGCTAACTGAATCACTAACTAGGTGGAAGTTTGGAGATTCTTCTCCCACATGCAGAATACGTGGCCAAAGAGTCACGGGACCAAGTACTACTTACTGTCTCATGGATCATCAAACCTGATACACGGTTGAGGACGTTCCCTATCTGGCCATGTGGAAAGAATATTTTTTGTGGATATAGTAGCTGGCCAAAACAGTGCTTAGGGTTATGGATGTTGTGTCCATTAAAAGGTTTTTGCTCAGAAGCAAATATAAAATGTCCAGAATTGTAGTTTTACCTGCTGTAATGATAATCAGTCTTTCAGAAGGCGGGGGGGGAGTGACAGCTAACTCTGGAAAATTTTTACCTGCTGTAATGATAATTATTCTTGTAGAAGGCGGGGGGGGGAGTGACAGCTAACTCTGGAAAATAGCTGTGGGTTGCTTTAAGTGGGAATACCTGCAAACTGTTCTGAGAAGTGAAAAGAAGACTTAAAAAAAAAAAACAAACAACTTTTTGTCAGAGCTGCTTTTTTTTTTAAACACTTTAAAATTGAACCGTGTCAAAATTTTTAGTTCCAACAACTGTGCTGTGTCACGATTTTTAATATTCAAACGTTGGAAGTTTGAGCCTTTTGGTATGGCAGGCAGGATTAGGCCAGTGGAATATCAGAACCCATAGTTTCAATCTTACAAACTGACTAATGATTTTCTTTAGAATAATACTCTCCTGAGCTGAACATCAGTTGCCACGTTTATTTTTTTTTTTTACTACATGTAATGGTAGACTGAGGTTTGACCAGTAGAGGGCAATAGGTACGTGCATGCATAGGTACAATGCTCAATAATTTGTGCTGGAATCACTTGGGTGTTTTTTGTTCAGGGCTTTCGTTTTGTTTTTTCCAGTGGTGGTGATGAGGGCAGACTTTTGGACTCCGCTGTCCACAGGAAGCAGTGCAGCATTGTTTCGTTAGAGTTCTCTGGACTTCTCTCCTTCCGTTCTTGCCCTCCCCAACTTGTTTCCTCTTCAGTATAGGTGACATTACAAATCCTCAGAGACTTAACTATCTGGAGGATTATTAAAGATTTCTTGAACTGCAAAGAGTTAAGCAAATCCTAGACAAAGACACTTGAAATGTCTTGATTTGGAACAAATCTAGGATTCAAATATTGTTTGACAGACTTTCTTCAGACTTTTCTTGTCCTTAGAACTGCTAATTTTCAGCTTGAAATAGACTTCTCAAGATAGCGTATGGACAAAAATGATGGATATAACTATCTCGTAACTACTAGTGACATGTATTATCAGGCTTTCAAGAAGTAACAATTATCTGAAGAGTACATTTTAGTCCTAATGATTTTATTCCTTGCTGATCTTATGCACTGCCTTGCCTCACAGCTCTCCGGGTTTCCTTTTCAGTCTGAAACTCAGAATAGCGGTGCAGCAGCCAGTCAAGAGCATACTCCGCCTGTGTCCACTAACACGTCTATGAGTCCTCGGCAGCGCCGTGCCCAGCAGCAGAGTCAGAGGCGGGCTCCGTCTTCGACTGACTTTAATCGGGTACAGCAGCCAAGAGTCAACATGAACCACACTGGATCAACTGTTCTGATTGTCCTTCTGACTTTTGCATTGGCAGCTCTCATATTTCGTAGAATATGTTTGGCTAATGAGTATATATTTGAGTTATAAGGTTGTTTCTGTTGTAACAGCAGTGACTTGAATGTTTCATTGAACATTCTGTATTGGGTATGACATGAGAACTGTTTACAAAGGTTACTTTTTGTACTTGCGCTTAAGTCCTTATGAATGTTAATGTACCTACAGATACATTACTTGTAAGAAAAGCAAAGTTGGACATTTAACTACCAAAAGTGTTAATTGAGTGCCCACTAGATACTTGGAGAAACACTGCAGTGGAATAGTAACGTTAAGGCATGTGGGAGGGGAGTCAATCTGAGTAATTTATCAACTAGAAAAAGACAATTTAAAAAAAGTGGTTGATTCACTTTTTTGTGGAACATAAATGCAATTAATAACCCCATCTAAGTTAGTATAAGATTTGACATTGGAGAAGGAATTCTAAAATGAAACACTGCTATGTGTTTGTGTCCAGTGAACTCTTAATTTAGAGAGGATACAGTTTTGTAACCACTTCTGTTTACCACCACACATTTCTAGAGGGGGAGCACATACAAATTGGTTGTGATGCTGCTTTGTGCGTGTGAAAGGGAGAAGGGAGTAGGGGAGGAAAGAAGGGGCCAGAAAACTACTTGCATTATTTTGATTTTTATTTTTTGGAAGAAAGATTGGATAATCTTTTGCAAGATTTGAATGTCCTCTTCTAATACTCTCAATTGTATATCTTGGTTTTTTTAAATTTGAAGATTATATAAAACATGTCTATTCTTGCAATAGTTATAAATATGTAATATAATTATTTACCCAGAGCTATTGTCTTTTAATTATACCAGAAATATACATGTGTTGAACTGAATGTTTCATATGTGGTTTTATTTACTAAAGAAAATTTAAACCTTATTAGACTTAAGCATGTTCATATATATGAGAGTTTAAGAGAAATATTTATTAAAACCTTGAAAATAATAAAGAGTTTCAAGCCAGTCTTCGCTTACAGTTCAAGTATGACGTGGCCTTTTGGGGTTTTTTTGTTTCCTTTTTTAAAACCTAAAATCAATATTGGACCCAGAGGCTTTCTGCATTATGAGTTTATTAAAAAAATAAACAACTGGCAATGTTCACGAATGCTGTGAAATCACATATACAGGCAATAGACCTACAATTGCTAGGGTTTTGAGAGGTTTTGTCTGTGAATGTTTAAGTATTGCAGTGAAGGTAGAAGAAAGCAATCAGTGGGATAATTTTCCTCCTGTATTATTGATCAGATTTAAATGTATTCTAGCATGTTTATTTCAAAGACAATGAAATTTAGGTAACTTCCATTTTGTTGCTGTTGAACATGATAGCACTGACTTAACTGAGATTCTTATCCTGTTTCTCAGCAAGTATTTATCAAGCTACCTACAGCTTTCCTAAATTTTGTTAAATATAGTATGTATTAGTGTTCTGAAACATTAAAGAAGCTATAAAAACTTCTAAAATAAGGAAAGCCCGATGTGTGTCTAAGGGGGATGTGGAAATTCAAAAAAACAAAACAACACCCCCACCCCCCCAAACAAACCCAAAATCTGAGTTCTTTTTTAGCACTTCTTATGCATTGTTGATAATCTTGTTTGCAGGGACAATGGAACAAAGATCAAAAAATAGTTTTCTTAAGAAGTTCAGACAAACGTAGTTTTTTCAGCCAGTTCAGCAGTTACTTACACATTCTGCTGCAGAACAATTTGATGTTGATATATTAATTGATGTGTTTTTCTATCTAATTTGTATATTTATTTCATTAGAAATTAGGAAAAAAACTCAAAACCACAAAAGCCAAAAAACCCCTCTACAGATCCTGTGTTTCCTAGCTGGTATGTTGCTTGAATACCTGTTCTATTCAAGTATCGCAAACCTGGGCTCACAGAAGAGTTCTGGAAGAGAGGTCTGGCCCAAAAGGCAGTTTCGCTGGGTTTTGACCCGCTTGCTCCTCTGGAAGCTTTGCTCTGAATGTGCTTTGCTTTTCCTAGAGACTCGCTGCTGGGCCGAGCAAACTTTTGCTCTCGTACCTGTACCACACACTGGTTATGAGTAAAGCAGCTAAGTCTTCTGCAAAGAGGCAGTCTACATTGCCCTTTGAGTGGGCTATGAGAAAATAAGCTTCAAATGGTTTCTGGAAACAGCCTCTTCCTTGTGATTAAAGAAATAGCTGCTCTGTAGCTTTTTATTTCAAGCTTTTTTTTAAATAAAAGTTAAAATGCCTGATTGTGCAAATACCTATTTGAAAAAATAAATACTAATGGTGACTTGATTTATGTAAAGAGTCTATTGCATGTATAGATACTTCAGGGGTTACTGTGTTTTAATTTTTCTTTAAAAGTTAACAGTAAATAAAATCATTTTCAGAGGAAATAGCTCATCTTTTATCTTCAACAGACTAAATTGGAAAATGAAATCTCAACTGCTATAAAACCATCAAAATATGTGCATTTTACAATGATATACATGTCTGAAACGTGGCACAGGCGGTTTCCAGTTGAAACGATGCCATGCGAAGGAACAGAAAATCTGGAAAGCCTCATGAAAAGGGACAGCCTGGTTTTCTACAGTCTGGCAGGAGGATAGCACTGTCCTGAGATTAGGGGACTGAGCAAAAAGCCGGCGTGCAGAATTGCAGTTTTTTTATATAATGGCTTTAGTGCATATCCTTTAGGACCCAGTGGAAATGTTTGGTGAGGCAAACTTCATGAGTAATGGCCAATCATTAAGCGGTGATGAGGGAAAAGCTTTGAGAAGCCCCTGAAAGCCTGTCAAAAACATCATGTCGGGAAAGCAGCGTTTCTACCACTGATTGCCGATGAACACGCAACGCCGGAATTAGAGTTGATTCAATGTTTAAACCTGGGGGGACTTGTACTACAGGAGGTTACTGGAGTGCAGAGTGCCCGGCTCCGATTTCCAGCAAGATGCCTTGTTTTGCAAAAGTCCTTTTATTAATCTTTTGCTTAGTTCTTCTTGTGGAAAGCAGAAGGCACAGGAGGAGGAGGTGGACAAGCCAGCTGGAGGTGCAGAGGGCAAGGTAAGTGTTTTTAAAACACACAGGTTTCTCTTCCTGTAGTGTTATAAATGCATTACTACACAGACATAAAAATCTGCCCTGTCGCTGTCTTTGTGTATATTGTATGTGCAAACAGTTTTATAGATGATGTTTTTTGAGTAGTGTCTGATACTACATTCAGTTTTAACTGTAAATGGACACGTTTAATGATCATTAACTCTTAATGAGGCAGGTTTTGCAGGTAGTTGTTTTTGCAGTAGTTTTGAAGTTGACCACTTCAGCTTGGTAAAAATATTCTTAGCCCTATATGTGAATTACAGAGAGAATTCAGAGAAGTTGCAATTAATAGAGATGTTCAAATCTGCATGTTGTTCCAGCACTGTTTCAAGAGCAGGTTATTTACCCTGCTTGCTGGAATGTCTGTGCTACTTATATTCACGTGAAATTGCATGCTATTTTCTAACAATTTGAGCTGGGGATCTTGGTTAGCGTGTGTGGTGTTAATTAATAATAACATAAATCCCTGGAAGTTACCCAGGGATTGCAAAATTAAAAAAAATATTTTGAAGAAATCCCTGAGAACTTTACAAAAATACATATTTTTGTAAGTCAAGCAAAGGCTCAAGAAAGAGTTAAAGGTCTTAGTAAAGTTTATTAGATTTACTGTTGCTGAGATTTGACCAGAGGTTTACATTAG
Source organism: Aptenodytes forsteri (assembly GCF_000699145.1). Taxonomy (NCBI): domain Eukaryota; kingdom Metazoa; phylum Chordata; class Aves; order Sphenisciformes; family Spheniscidae; genus Aptenodytes; species Aptenodytes forsteri. The sequence goes on from NW_008795523.1 coordinate 2,735,627, forward strand.
AAAAGATAATCTTCCAAACCTGTCAGACAGTCCAGAGTATGTTATCCTTTTTTGTGGTTGTGTCATCCAGTGGCAATTATATCTTACAAGATTGTTCATTGTTTGAAGGGCTCAAAAATAAAATTGGGTTAATCCATCTTATTAAGTGGCTTCACTATGGCTGTAAACCTTCATCTTTTCATTTATTTTGTTGGGTTTTTTGGTTTAACAGTCAATGCTTTTATTTTATAGGGAGTTTTGTTACTTGACCATTTTACAAAGAAATGTTGCAATATAATAGAGAGCAAAGAATACCTAATATGCTCTCAGATTTATACTACTTATTGAAAAATACAGTAGCATATGCTTTTAGTGACATAAGTGTTATAAAGCTGAAACAGCTGGGGCCTGAGCCTGAAATCTTAAAGCCAACTGAAGTTTTGCCACTGATTTCCACAGAATCTCCATTATTGAATGAGATCTTTCATTTAACTCTGAAAATTTTTCCAAGTCTATGTTCTGGGAAATAAGGGGGATTCAACAGTAGCATTTTCTTATTGCAAAATAATTTACAAAATTTGCAAATATTGCAAAAATAATTTACAATTTCTACAGTGCCATTGTTTTTGTGAAGTTGTGGTAGAGTGGAAATTAAAGCACTGCTAAAATTATTTATATAGATGAATTTACTGTAAAGAATGACTGATACAATTTGGTTTCCTGTAAAATAATGATTTTAATGAAGGTTTTCCAGACAGGTTTTTCTGTTACGTAGAAAAAAATACAGTTGTCTCTAAACCAGCAATGAATAGTGGACTCTTCTCGTAAAAGGAAATTAAAACCAGTTCCTATGCTGGTTTTCTAATCATGTAAGAGAAATGAAAACAGTGTGCTTTTTAATAACTGCATCACATTTTCTGCTTAGCGTTTCTCTTGCTGACTTACCATAAGAAATACAGTAAATGTATTTTACAGTAAACATATTGGCCAAGAAAATAGATTCCTATGTTTGGGAATCTACATTTGATAAGTTTGGTATTTTGCATCCTTTAGGGTGATACATCAACCTGATCTAAAGATCTTTATATTGATTTCAAGAAGCTAGCTTGGGTTGTGCAAGTGCAGAACACCTTCAGTTCTGTAGTTCATTACCTGAACGTTGTATAGAGGTTCTTACCCGCGGCGCTCTGCGGGCTTGGGGTAACTGGTCCTGCAGGCGCCGAGACAGCTGTCTGCCAAGTGTACACAGAGAAGTTGTTGAGCCTGTGCCTTCATGGGAAAGGAATATGGTAAAGCCAGGTTAGGGCTGTGGAGGTAGGAACCCAAATTAAGAGATGCCAGGTTAAGGGCTGCCTGTGCATCCTTAATTGCTCCCCTTGTTTTACGTTAATACTGAACTGTAATGTATTATTTTTTCTATGAGTGGTACCTCACTCAGCGTGCTGAATGGGTAACGCTTAATTAGAAACTGTGTCGCGTTTCATTTTCTCTTACTCCCGCACCCGCCACCTCGCTGATAATGAAACTCTTCTACAAAACAGAGGTATGACTTAAAGAAGCAACTGCCTCTGTGCAGCATTGCTGTGACCATTGCCTGGAGCAGCTTCATGTTACGCTCTGGAGAGCCCGGGCTTTGCGTAGGAAATTGGTGTGTGCTCATTGAGTAGCAGCTCCTGGCTTTTGTACTTTTTACATTTTCCAGGGATACGGTCCCTGTCTCTTCTCTTACAAAACTGGGTGAAGGGATTCAGTGACACCTATCTGTATGAAGCTGAGAGCCTTTTTGCTGATGTACAAGCTGGCGAATGGTACACAAAACGAAGGGCTCATAACTAACAGAAGATTTGTTGGTTAAAAAATTTTGCATTTCATTCTGTTTTAGAGAAATCAAGTGATAAGCAAACTGCAAAGTAAAACCTGTCAGAGTCACCTGAGTGACTGCTGGGCAGGGGATGTTGGCCCCAGCGTTACCTACACACCAGGGAATAAATTTCCAGAGAGGAGGTAAAGACTTTGGTGCTGAAGTGTAAGTGTGGAAAGGTGCAGGTGTATGTGTCGGATGGGCCATGGTCTGTGCTGCCGTGTTGCTAGCCAGGATTTTCCAGGGAGCTGTGTACTGCTGCCAGGGCATGTCAGGCTTGCTATGTGTAGTACTGACTGTACAGTGCATGTGTATGTGTGCTTGTAGCTTCCTTGGAGCATCAGCCTTACTGTAAGTGCCAAGGAAGTGCTATTGGCACGTCCTACACTGGATTGGAAACAGTTCGGGGTACTCTTCAGTAGCTCTGTGGTGGCTGCATCTCAGGAATCGCAAACAAATGCCGGCAGTCCTCCTAGACTATCCATCTGGACAGAATTTCCACACAGAAAAAAATAAACTGAAAAATAGTGCTTTTAATATTTATTGCTCTATAAAAATTGCTGATAATGCTTCTGGTAATGTTTATTGCTCTGCAAAAATTGTCCTAGAAGAGAGGGCTCAGGAGACATTTGCCATCTCGATTGTGCCTGTGAATGCTGTGTTTCCAATGGCCTCTGCACTGGACACACAGGCACGGTCTGGCTCCGAGTCTGCTTATTCCTCTCTCCTAACGGTTGTGCAAAGCCTCATGCTTCAACCAGCAGAAACACTGCACTTTTGAAATAGAAGTGGCTTTGAGCTTCTGTTAGCTAAAGACTTCCTGCCAAGGTTTTTGGAAGTGGTCAGTGATTGGGAGTATCTCATCAGAGATGTACTTTTCAGGATATGCTACATGCCAGCCTTAGGTTGGGACCCAGAAGCAGAAGTAGAGCATCAGGGCGTGGCAGCGTGGAACTCAGCACACAGACTGTTTTTCCAAACAGCGCTCCACTGGGGCAAGTAGTCTGCTGATCCCTGCTGAAACGGCTGCTGCTGGCAGGCGTGCTCCCTCCGTTGCCTCGCAGGGCTGCATTTTTTTCCCCAAACTTTCGACCAGGCGCAGCAGACAAGCCTTCTGGGCTGTGATACCTCCCAGCCTCTACTGATCCCCTCTGCTCTCTGGTGATTTCTCAGAAAATGCAATATTTGTAAGTGGCTTAATGGTTAAAATGTTGATAACCATTTTTTTCAGGTGTGTTGCTTGCCTGGGGTTCAAGTCCAGGGCATTGCACAACCTCTAGTTGTGTGAGGTTTGATGTCTCCTGAGATTTTTTCACCAACACTGCAGCATCACAGCAGGGCCAAATAGCAATGTGAAACAAAAGCAGGGAGAGACGTGTGCACACAAATGGCAACAACAGATCTGAGAAGCAAACCTCATGCCTTATCTTGGCTGTGTGCTCCAGCTGTGGCTCATGTTTGCAGTTGTGACCTCTCTGCTGTTGCTAATGTTGCCGCCTCTGACTGTGCTGCAGCTGTGTAGTTGCCTGCGTAGGCTGTGAGGTGTTTAGAGCCTCAGCGCTGCTTCCTCACCAGCCTGCGTGCATTCAGTGCTGTCTCCCCAACATTCGTGCCTCCTGCCTCTTCAGCAGAACGGTGGCTTCTGTCTCCCTCGGCTAGACCCATTATCCCCCATCGCCATCATTTGGCTCTGCAGTGTTCATTGCCCAAGCAGCCTATTTACACTGGGAAGCTGAGCATTACCACAGTGCTGTACCCCTGCAATTAAACACGCTGGTTTACTTTTGCTTCTGCTGACACGGGTGTGAATTGCACTGATTTCATGGTGAGGAGGGCCTGTAATTGTTTTTTGTTTTCATGAGCCAAAGATGACATCTTAAGTGACAGGGGGCGTGGGGACAGCCGGGCAGGTTGGATAGTTCTGCCCTGAAATAGTGAAAATAAAAGGTTGAGCTTTTTAGCCTTGCAAGGGAGTGTCTCTGCATACAACAACATCCTTGCGAATTTTACCCTCTGCTTATGTTACTGTTGTTGGCTTTGGGCTGGGTGGATGTAGGAAGAGGCACGGAGTGCAGGGTTTGGGATACGCTTGGTAAAAAAAGGCTCCATTTATTGCTGTGAAGAACAAATGTATTCTGCATTCATCTTTAATAAGCTAAAAACATGAACAACCATAGAAGAGATTTTTTTTTTCCTCTGGTTAAAAACCATACTTCATAAATCCCAGCGAAAATGGAGGGTCCTAAGCAATAGATGATAAGGTGTGTTGGGCATGTGACCATGGAATATTCCAAAACAGTAATTGTGCACATCCTTTGAGTTTGTGTCCATCGTTTTTCAGAGTCTGATTTAGATTTTTCTAGAAATCTGGCAAGGAAAGTCACTTTCCTTCCCTTCCCTTCCCGCTCCAGGCATGAACCCACAGATGAGTCAGTGTGGAGCGTATTACATCCAGAGGTAGGGCAACAGCGTCTCTCACCCCTGCGGCTCTGGGAACAAGAGGGACTGGTGTGGCCATCCATGTAAACCAGGATAGACCTGTCTTGTTGTGGAGCTACCAGGGCCTCTTGGGCAGCCGGGACTCGTCAAGCCCTTGAATTGGTGGCCCTGACAGGCAATGGGAGGGGACCTCCCCAAAATCGAGGACCTTGAGGTTCCCACCTTGTCAGAAAGTTCTCGACCATATCTGATCCCATGTGATCCATGTACCTTAATATTAAAGATACACATCTATGTGGGATACACTCATAGCATAATGGAGATAATAAATGTGAAATGTTCATCTAGGAGCGAGTTAATTGTTATGGCAGTCATAAACTGCTATTGTACATTCTCTTTTTCATTTATCCTCTAGGGGATCTTTGCAGCAGTCGTATGCTTTGTTGGTTAGAAAAAACAGGAGGTTTTGTACCTTTCTTGGTGCGAGTTTTACACAGTGTGCAGCTCCTCCAGCTTGCTGTGGCTGCTATACAAAGTAAATGACACCTTCCACTAATGCGTTTTAGTTTTTTTTCCCCAGAGAATATACTGAAGTGCGGTAAGAATTTCACTGAAACTGTAGAAATACTTTTCTGAATCCCAATAGGAAATAGGATAATAGGAACTGATGTCCCATGACCATGAGATACCATCTTGTGACCAAAGTTAGTGCTGAATTCTCCAGAGGGAGGTGCAGAAACCTCCCGGACCCTGGCTGCCAGCAGCTGTGCCGTGCTTGGGACAGGGATCACGTTTCCTTTCAGGCTCACCGCTTAGCCATTGCCTTACACCCTACAGCACGATGGCTGTTTCCAATTTTATAAGTTCTTTATCTTCCTCTGGAAAGGCCTGGATGTCTGCATAGATACCCACTGCTTTTTTGAGTCCTGCTGAGCTGTTATCTGTGATTTCTCATGCCATCAAAATTTAATTTTCTTTGATATATTTGGCAATATAAAAAGGATCTATTTTATGCAATTGAGAACAATTCTGAATAAAAGTGACTGGAAAGGAAAGTATATAAAAAAAAATAGGGCAATAATCATAGAATCATAGAATCATAGAATCATTGAGGTTGGAAAGGACCTCTAAGATCATCGAGTCCAACCGTCAACCCAACACCACCATGCCCACTAAACCATGTCCCTAAGCGCCTCATCTACACGTCTTTTAAATACCTCCAGGGATGGGGACTCCACCACTCCCCGGGGCAGCCTGTTCCAATGTTTCACCACTCTTTCA